>NC_058130.1:519365709-519385874 GCF_016433145.1 Gracilinanus agilis | reverse complement strand
GTCTCTATGTCTCTCTCTCTATCTCTCTTCCTCTCTCTCTCTCTGTCTCTCTTTCTCTCTCTCTCTCTCTCTCTGTCTCTCTCTCTCTCTCTCTCTCTCTCTCTCTCTCTCTCACACACACACACACACACACACACACACACACACACACACACAAATGCACATGCACACATCCTTAGTAACATGACCAGGTTTCAACTATGCAATCAGTTCCTGTGGCATTCAAACATGTAAGCCTCTAAAATTATAATTAGGCATTAAATCAACTCTTCAAATGAACATTGTAACTTTAAATAATATCAGTCAACTCCATCCAAATTGCTTTCCTATTTACTTTTTAAGCAATTTGTTAGCCATAAAAATATATAGAATACATGTCATTGGAAAGAGAATCTCTTCATGGAAAAAATAAACAACAAAATACAACACTCATTCCTATTACAAATATTTGTAATGTAAGGAGCATCATTAGCAAGTATTATTTGCAATGAGTATAAGTTAGAAGCCTTTGCTAAAAGATCAGGACTGAAACAAGGATACCCATTATCACCAATATTATTTAATAGTGCATTAGAAATGTAATAAAACTATCTCTTTTTGCAGATACTATGATGATATATGTGGAAAGTCCTAGAGATTCAACTAAAAAGTTTGTTGAAACTATCAATAATTAGACAAAGTTACAGGATATAAAATAAATCCATATAAATCACCCACATTTCTATATATCACTAACAAAGTACTATAAGATGAAATAGAAAAAGATGCCCCATTCAAAGGAACCATCTACAGAATAAAATACCTGGGAGTATACCTGCCAAAACAAACCCAATAACTACATGACCAAAATTATAATTTTTTTAAAAATAAAGTTAAATTTTAAAAATTGGAGAAGTATTAATTATTCAGGAGTGGGCAGAGCCTACATAATTAAAATAACAATACTGTATAATCTAATCTGTTCCAATTAAATTACTAAAATAATTTTATTGGGCTAGAATTCACTATTTTTTTTAAACCCTTACCTTCCGTCTTGGAGTCAATATTGTGTATTGGCTCCAAGGCAGAAAAGTGGTAGGCAATGGGGGTCAAGTGACTTGCCCAGGGTCACACAGCTGGGAAGTGTCTGAGGGCAGATTTGAACCTAGGACCTCCTGTCTCTAGGCCTGGCTCTCAATCCACTGAGCTACCCAGCTGCCCCCTCTTTTCTTTTTAATGTTGAGAAAATTGGAAAGCAGTTTAGCAAAACCTAGGTATAGATCAACATCTTACAGTATTTTCTAAGATAAGATGAAAATGGATATCTAACCTAGATATAAAGGAAGATATCATAATCAAATTATAACAGGGAACATATTAACTATCAGATTTGTGTATAGGGGAATAATTTATGAATAAATAATAAAATGAGAACATTGTGAGTTATAAAATGAAAATTTTTATTACATTAACTTATCAGTTTTCGTACAAATAAAATTAATGTGTCCAAGATTAAAGGAAAGCAGAAAATTAGGGGAAATTTTTATATACATATTCTCAAGTAGAGGTCTTCTATATAAAATATATAGGGAACTTTGTAAAATTTATAAGAACATTATCCCTTTGCCAATTGATTAGTGGTCAAAAGATACAATCAGTTTTTGGATAAAGAAATCAAAACCATAAATATTCATATGAAAATATGCCCTAATTCATTATTTATTTGAGAAATGTATATCAAAATAACTCAAATATCTCATACCTATCAATTGTCTAAAATGATAAAAGGAAAAAATGACAAATAGTAGAGTGGAAGTGGAAAATGGGGACATGAATACATTATTGTGAACTGATCCAAGCATTTTGGGGGGTAATCTGGAATTATGACCACTGAATTCTAAAACTGTGTCTACCCTTAGGCCCAGCAATACCACTGCTTAGTCTATTCCCAAAGAAATCAAGGGAAAAGGAAAAGAACCTATATGTTCTATTAGATTAGAAGAGGAGGAATGATATATCTGCAGAGGATCTGGGCAATGCAAATACTTTGCAGGCAGCTTGGCACACGCATGGAACCATATGGGCTCCTATTCTGAAATGGGAGGAATGCTAAGAAGGGAAACTCGGATTCCAAGGGGTTCTGTTGATCTCTGGACACTGAGGAGAGCAGAGGCTGACTTCTGTGGCCATTTTGGCATCAAGCTACAGGAGGAAGCTGAAGTTCCTGACTCAACTTGGAAGTTCCTTATAATCAAGAAGCCTTCTGTGATCCTGATTCTGTGACCCCGGTTCCCATCTTGATATCTGTTGTTTGTGAGCTCCAAGAACACCTGGGCTCCAGCCTTTTGGCCTCTAGCCATCTTCTCTGATGAACTCTACTGTGTTCCTGTTAATTATGGACCAGCTAGTCAGAACTAGATGGCTAGATAATTATTTTAGGTAGATAGTGTAGTGAGAGTAGCCCAATTTATTGGGACCAAAGAGACCTTTGCAGGTCAGACTGGGGAGAGGAGATAAGAAATATTAGAGCTCGGGCGCCCATCTCCCTGGTACATTTACCCATCCTGTGCTTTGTACAATAAACCAACTTCTCTGTTTATAACATACTGAGAGAGCAGTTAAATCGTGTTGCCAATATCCCACAGGAAGTGAGTCTAATAACCTGGGCTCAGTCTGTGGTTGACCAACATCGGGTTCAGCACTGACCCAAACCTCAAACCAAAATCTGTTGACTTTTACCAGGTCCCCCACTCACGTATTTCAGTTCTAAAATATTTGTAGCAACTCTCTTCATAGCGGCAAAAAAACTGGAAAATTGAGGTGATGTCCCTCAATTAGGTAATGGCTGAACAAGTGGAAGCATATGATTTTGACAGAAAACTACTGTGTCATAAGAAATGATAAATAGGTGAATTTCTTTAAGAGCATGAAAAGACTTACATGAAATTATGAAAACTAAAATATGTAGAACCAAGAGAATATTATACACAAGAGAATATTTTACAGCTACAGAATTAATGTTTGAAGAATAATTCATGATTGTCCAACCCCAGCAAAGAACTGATAAGTGGAAACATGAGAAAGAGAGATACAGAGAGAGAAGGGGCCAGAGAGAGAGATAAGAGCCAAAGGGAAAGTTAGGGAGGGAAAGAGACAGAGACAGAGTCAAAGGATGCCTTCTCTAGTACAGGGAGAGAAGGAACAGAGAACAGTACTTGGGAATTTTAATATAACCATATATTTCATATTTCATTTGCCACTATGGTTCTCATAGTCTACTTTTAGTGACTCAAGAAGGAACCATATTCATACTGTGGTTTTAAATGCATTTACTGAATAAAGTATAAATATAATGAAACACAATGTAATAATAAAAATAAATGTAATATGTAATAATTAAAATGCTACATGTAATATTTAGAAATCAGTTTTGTTAAATAATATTAAGTAAAAAAATTGTTGTGGTCACTATTTTTAAAATTAACTCTTGAGTCACAAGGAGGATAGTAGCTTTTAACAATTTTATTTAATATAAATATAGCATAAGACATAAATAAGGAAGGAAAGAAATAGAAATTATTTCCTAGCCTGCCAGCCTAAAGTCTGATCTGTAGAATTTCAGCTCACTCCCCAAAAGGTTCTGATCTCCATGTGAAAGTCCGGTAGTCTCTTCAGAGCAAGAGTCTTATCAGCCCACATGGGTGTCTTCTGCCCAAGCCACCAATGCTGAATTGAGTAGAAGAATCAATCCCAGAAAACTCACACCAAAGACCTCCAAAGATTTCTTTGACCTCTTTAGTCTCATCTTTTTTAGCCCTTTTCTCCACATCCCTTCCTGTCTCTCTCTGCTGGTCTGTCCCCTCTCAGGAACCAACCAAAGTCTCTCTGACTCAGACTCATAACCCTTAGTTCTGGGTCATGTTCTTAGGACTCTTAACCTGTGACCTCTATTTGGAGTGTTCCAGCCACACTAGTGGGATGGGTCAGAGGAGAAGAAAGTTCACAATCTTGGAAGAAAGGGGTTCCCTTTACACAACAATATTGAGAATCAATAAGCAATTGCTTGTCAAGTGGATAAAGGGTTTCTCCTTGCATAGTAGTAGCTCACTCCTCAAAAATGCCTGAATTTACATATTTTCTTTTGCCTACAGATATTATAATGTGGCTCTTGCCCCCTTCCCTCCTTGCACCTAATCAGCGAAGTGCCAGGGAGAAAGGGGAGGAACTTTCTTATCATGGTCCATTTTAGCTTCCAAACTTGTGATCTCATGTACAGTTGCTTTAGGCAAATAATCTCAGTTGTGGCCCAAGTGAGGTTCTTACATTTATCCATGGATAGAATATATGTCAATCTCTGGCACCTCAAATCAGTAACTGGTAGCAATGGTTCCACTTTTTCTGTGGTTGAATTTTAACAGATCTCTCTCCAGAAACCCTAGGTTCCTTAGTTACCAAGCCTTGAGTTATTCAAGAGAAATTAAAAGTTCCCTGGAAGGCAAAGCAAAACCCAGCCCCAAGGTTTTAATTTCCTGTTGATGCCAAGTATTTATCTGCTATGCCTGTGGCTAGTGGAGGCCCTAGCCAATAGTCTAATCTCACTTTTAAAGTATGAAAATTTATCATGTTTCTGCTACTTTTTTCCTTTCAAGCCTTTACTCTCTTCCCTCTTGTTCTATCTATTTTGTGTAGTGTACAAGTCCAAAAAGAAAACTTGAATCTGGAGGGAAGATCTCTTCTCTAAGCATGGAATATAACAGAATGAGTATAAAGTTAATGATTAATATAGTATTATTGCACGAAAAGTAAGCAATACCCTATTGAAAACAGAAACAGAATAAATGTTATTCAATGAAAGAGACATAATGGAAATAAGATTGTCAAATTTTAATATTCCAAACTCACATGAAGATGGCATGGGTTGTAAAAATTTCCACCTCAATATAAACTAGCTTCTCTAAGTAATTATTTAATTTCTCTCTTTTTTAAAATCAAAGAATAGCTATTATCTCTTTCTTTAGGTGAATTGTATTAACTACTTCTCTTCTTACCATGAAGAAATATATTCCTAGGAATCCATTTTTTAACCTCCTGAAATTATTTTATTCTTTTTTCTTCTACAATGTTAATTATAGTTGAAATCTAAATGACTAGATCCTTTTATTTTTTGTAGTAGTTTTATAATATGCAAGGGTAAGAGCCTTTCCAACTCCAACTGTATAATTTTTCTTTCCTGTATACTTCCAGTAATCTTTAGGGCTATTTACATTGTTAACATTACTTCATCAGAGACATAACAATAATTCATCTACATAAAAAAGAGAGTAAAAAATAGATCACTAGATGGTGTACTGTTGCTTTACTCAGCCCAGAATTCACCAATTCATATTTTGCTATCTTGTAAGCAAAAAAATCATTTTAAAGATAATTGTAGTTTATATACTAAGATCTGTTATAGAATATGAAGAGGTAGAAAAGTCCTAAAAAGGATTTTTAAAGTCCTCCTAATAGATGGACGTCAATAATTTTTGGTGACATCATTGTAAAGTAAGAGAGTCTGATGAAAAATATTTTAGATAACATGTTTCAGAATTAAGAAATGGGGGGGGAGAGAGAGGAAAGAGAGAGACAGATCATAAATGCTTTCTTTAAGCTGGCATTGAGAAGGTGCTAGAAAATATAATGAAAAAAATGAAATTTATTGTATTCAAATAGACAAGAAATCACTTGTTGCCAATATAAGGATTTATGTCAAAATTAGCCATCTGTGCAGTTTCATAGCTGACTAATTAGAACAAAATTTTAAACTCATAACCTTTAAAGAAAGAATAAAAATAAGAAAACACTGAATGCAATAACAGAATTTCATCCTGAGCTATTCATAGAAGTTATTGACATGAAAGAAAAAATTAGTTATATGCATATTTGATTATATAAGTTTTCTTCATATGTTTAATTCAATATAAAATAGCACAATCAAAAGGTTTAAAGAGATCAGAAAATGCCTTAGTCAGAAAGTATGTGGTATTCTTGTCACAAACAAGCACATCAACAAGTATCACCACCAGTTTAGAATTAAAGTTATCTCTAAAACACCATAAATGAGAATTATGGAATATTATCTCATAAAACAATGAAATGTAGTGGGAATGAAAGAATTTGCTTGGAAAACAAAACATAGAATTCTACTCTACCTTCTTATCCAAAGAGCATTCATAAATAAAACTGTCAGGAAGACAATCAATAGAAAATTGAACAAATCTGAAAACATTTCTATAAGGACTATAAGGATGTATTTATGGCAGGTTTCAGAACTAGAATTCCACCAAAGAAGTCTATGTGATATGTTTTTATTGTTGGGTCATTATCAGTCATGTCTGATTTTCATAACCTCATTGGCTTTTCTTGGCAAAAATACTTCAAGCACTTTGTCATTTCATTCAGCAACTCACTTTTCAGGTGAGAACAAGGTTAAATAACTTACTCAGGATCACATAGCTAGTGTCTGAAGTTGAATTTGAACTCAGAAAGATGAGTCTTCCTGACTCCAGGCCCAGGACTCTATCTATTGCTGCACCTACCTACCTTGTGATGTGTTTTAGAAAAAATAAAAATGACAACTAAAAAAAGAATTTTGCACTATTATCTTGATTAGACCAAGTATACACTGAAGAAATATTAGTGGAAGGCAGCCAAATATCAAAATTATCATGGGATCATTTTATAATTTTCTTTGTAACTCTTATTAGTTACATAGAATCTGTAAATTTTTATTTTTTGGTGTAGAAAACTTCAATTTTTGATTGTAGTATCCCCTGTGCAACTTAACGTCCTGGACGATGACCTTGAACACCAAAAGGATAAGTAACTTGACCAAGTATCAATAAAGTTAAGTGACATCATTTTACAAGGTGTTATATAGATAAAAGAATTTTTTCATTCAACATGAAAAACAAATCATGGATTTGGTATAGGGTATGAGATGTTGATCTAGACCCAGTCTCTCACATATTGTTTTCCAATTGTCCCAGCAACTTTTATCAAATAGTGGGGTTTTGTCCCAAAATTTGGGTTCTTTGGGTTTACCATAGACTGTCTTGCTGAGGTCCCTTACCCCAAGACTATTCCACTGATCCTCCACCCTGTCTCTTCACCAGTACCGTATTGTTTTGATGACTACTGCTTTATAGTACAGTTTAAAATCTGGTACTGCTAGGCCCCTTTCCTTCATTTTTTTTTCACTATTTCCCATGATATTCTTGGTCTTTTGTTCTTCCAAATGAACTTTGTTATAGTATTTTCTAATTCAGTAAAAAAGTTTTTTGGTAGCTTGCTAGGTATAGCACTAAATAAGTAAATTAATTTAAGGTAGCATAATCATTTTTATTATGTTAGCTCGTCCTACCCATGAGCAATATTTTTCCAGTTGTTTAGATCAAGTTTTAATTGTGTGGAAAGTGTTTTGTAGTTGTTTTCATATAATTCCTGTGTTTGTCTTGGCAGACAGATTCCCAAATATTTCATATTGTCTAAGGTGATTTTAAATGGTGTTTCTCTCTCTAACTCTTGATGCTGCAATGTATTGGAAATATATAGAAATGCTGATGATTTATGTGCATTTATTTTGTATCCTGCAACTTTGCTAAAGTTGTTGATTATTTCCACTAACTTTTTAGTTGATTCTCTAGAATTTTTTAAGTAGAACATCATATCATCTGCAAAGAGTGATAGCTTGGTCTCCCCACTGTCTATTTTAATACTTTCAATTTCTTTTTCTTCTCTAATTGCTACTGCTAGTGTTTCTAGTACAATGTTAAATAATAGAGGAGACAATGGGCATCCTTGTTTCACTCCTGATCTTATTGTGAATGCTTCTAGTTTATTCCCATAACAGATGATGTTTGTTGATGGTTTTAGATATATACCGTTTATTATTTTTAGGAAAGGCCCTTCTATTCCTATACTTTCTAGTGTTTTCAGTAGGAATGGGTGTTGTATTTTGTCAAAGGCTTTTTCTGAATCTATTGAGATAATCATGTGATTTTTGTTGGTTTGCTTGTTGATATGGTCAATTATGTGAATGGTTTTCCTAATATTGAACCATTCTTCCATTCCTGGTTTAAATCCCATCTGATCACAATGAATAACTCTCGTGATCACTTGCTGGAAACTTTTTGCTAGTAATTATGTTTAAGATTTTTGCATCCTATGTTCATTAAGGAGATTGGTCTGTAGTTTTCTTTCTTTGTTTTTGTTCTACCTGGCTTTGGGATCGGTGCCATATTTGTGTCATAAAAGGAGTTTGGTAGAATTCCTTCTTTGCTCATTTTGTCAAATAGTTTGTATAGTACTGGGATTAGTTGTTCTATGAAAGTTTGATAGAATTAACTTGTGAATCCATTTGGTCCTGGGGATTTTTTCTTAGGGAGTTTTTTGATGGTTTGTTCAATTTCTTTTTCTGATATGGGATTATTTAAGTATTCTATTTCTTCTGCTAGGCAATTTATATTTCTGCAAATATTCACCCATGTCACCTAGATTGCTATATTTATTGCCATATAATTGGGCAAAATTGTTTTTAATGAGTGCCTTGATTTCCTCATCATTAGAGGTGAAGTCTCCCTTTTCATATTTGAAACTGATAATTTGTTTTTCTTCTTTCCTTTTTTAAATTAGAATGATGAGTACTTTGTCAATTTTATTTGTTTCTTTTTCAAAGTACTAGCTTCTAGTCTTATTTATTAATTCAATGGTTCTTTTACTTTCAGTTTTATTGATTTCTCCTTTAATTTTTATAATCTTTAATTTAGATTTTCACTGGGGATTTTTAATTTGTTCCCTTTCTAGTTTTTTTTTATTTGCATGCTCAGTTCATTGATCTTTGCCCTCACTAGTTTGTTAATATATACTGCAGCTCTCAGGAGGAAACTCCTGGTGATAACAGTTAGTTGCCAAGAACTTAGTGACTTAGTGAATATCCCATGCTTGCTCTAACTTTTGTGCACTGGCTCTGGGACTGTAGGTGTAGGGTGGGGGTGGGGGGTGGATTGATCAGCTCAAGTTTTAGTGAGAGCTATTTCACTCCCTAATAGCATGGAAATTTCCAAATCCCATGTACCTTCAATGCTGGGCCCTATAATGCGGTCCCTTTGTTTATCTGGATTTGGTTTTTGTGTTCTTTTGAGGTTATCGTTATATGTATCACTCGGTTAGGAGGTTTAAGAGCCCTGCTTCCACTCTGAAGCCATCTTAACCCAGAAGTCTTTAAGAAAAGAATCATATTTGCAGTTTATTAACAACAACAACAATAATAATAATAAAGTCTTGACCAGTTAGAGCAAAACCTAGCTTTTAGGAGTTCTCCAACAAAAACTATTACAAGATTACTTGAAAAACTAAATCCAAGAGATAATTTTCCCTGACTTGACTGATCATCTTCAAGCAAAGAATGAAAGAGATATATGCTGGCCGAAGACTTGTACCAGTGTCATGGAAGATATCATACATAGACTCCAAATATAAATTCTTACAAAGAATTTTCCTTCTAAGAAGAATTGGATAGATTCATTGGTTGGGTCCCAAAATTTTCCCTCACATTAATAAATTTTTAGATGAATTTTCTTTCAGTAAAAAATATATTTCTAACTTTTGCAATGTCATAATCTCTGAAAAAAATTAAAACAGTGGGTTAGCAAAAGGTGTATTTCCAATGAAGACCAAAGTTCAAGAAATGGGATCCAAAGATCACCAATAAGTGATGTTTCAAAAGAGGTAGTATAATCAGTTAATGTGAGAGATAACATAACAGTAAGACTTTCATACTACTGAATTACAAATGATGAAAGATAAGGAAAACCTAGATAAAGACCTGCAATAAATCAAGTTGATCCTTTATGAAAGGAAGAAACAAGGCTAAAAAACAATTAGTCATGGAGGATTTGCTCCTTGAACTGTTAGAATGAATACCCACATGTATGATATCCCAGATGTACTAAAATATATAAATATAACTGAAAACTATTTTGACCATTTCCCCTAAACGTAATCTTTATTTTTGTAAGACTAGGCGACAGAGAAATCAGAAAGTATGACAGTCTGGAAATCCAAGCAATGAGGTTCAAATCATAATTAGTGGATAGTCTTTGGGAATTATTATGACAAAAAACAATTGTAATCACATTGCTTAATTTGTCCTAATTCTATAACTAAACTACTTTAATCCCTGAACCACATATGTACAACCCATCACTAGGACTTTAAGCTATGTATCCATATGTTTCTAAACATATGTACATGCAGATATGTATGTATTCTTGTTGTTCAGTTATTTTTCAGTCCTGCCTGATTCTTCATGGACCCATTTGGGATTTTCTTGGGGAAAAAAACGGGAGTAGTTTGCTGTTTCTTTCTCTAGCTTATTTTATAGATGAGGAAACTGAGACTGAGTTAAATGACTTGCCCTGGGTCACTCTACTAGTAAATGTCTGATACAAGATTTGAAGATGAGTCTTTCTGACTCTAATCCCAGTATTCCATCCACTGCACCACTTAACTGGCTCGTATGTATGCATGTATATGTGTATATAAACGTGCATGGTATATATATATACATATATATTTGCATGCATGTGTATATACACATATATTCTTTAATGCATATACATATATTCTTTAAAATGTTATGTGCTCCATATATTAATGATGATGATTTTCAATTTGGTTTAACTGTCTAATAATTATAAAGCATTGATATTTAAAATTTTTATAACAAACTTTTTGACATCTACTATCTTATGTTTCTCCCATCCACCTCATGAAATAGTACTGATGAAATTATTTCTATTTTATGAATGAGGAAAAAAAGATTTAGGAACATTGTGCCTTGTTCAGAGTCAAACTATAAGATTGAACAGATCGTTTGATTTGTCCCCTCTCCCTACAAGAAACTCCTTTTCATTTTCTCCTCATAATCCTCTTCTACCCTGACAAAAAATGTAGTAAATTGGGGATGATAAGGGTAGATAAAATGTTAGAACATGGCAGAAGGCCACCTGAACCAACGCTAATTCTGCATTGAGAATACAGTGGGAGAAAAAGAGCCTATTGGAATAGCAAAGTAATATTTCCAGGAGGTAATAAAAACACTTGGCACTGACCCTCTTTAGGAAACTCAAACGCTTCACAGATATCGTCTAGGAAGGTAGACAATAAACAGCTGAGGAGTATTATCATTTATATTTTCCAGGTGTGGGAACTGAAGCCAAAAATGTAAATAAATCACTCTGAATTATACAGCATATTGGTGGCAGGTATGGAAAAGTAAGGCCAAATCCTGTCACAGTTTATTATCCCAACAAATTACATTTTCTTAATGATCCTGTTTATAATGACAACCAGGTTAAGAAGCAGGGCAGATCCTAATGTGAGTGACAGTATACATATCCCAGGAGAAAGATACCTTCAAATATAATTTGAATTTAGATGCATTTTTTTATGAGAAGGGAAGAATGTGAATAGTGATAGAAAAGCTTTGAGGCAAATCTATTGACTATCTAAACTATGATCATAACATAGGCAGTTTCCTACCCTATAAAAAGAAAGAATAGAGTAAGGAGAAAAGAAAAAAATCTACACTGAGTATTCTAGTTTTATAATATCAAAATATTCTGGAAATGCATTTCATAAGAAGAGACATTTTGAAAGGGAATAGAGTAAATGGTATAAAGCAATGATTGATAGAAAGTTTGGAGGATATATAGATATCTCTTGGGGGCAGGGTGGCAGTGGTGGAACTTGAGCATGATTATTAGAAGATAAGAAACCAGAAGAGAGAGAGAGATTACAGATACCTGGAAGAGGATGATGTACAACTTTCTGAAAGTTTTTTATTGTTCCATGAGTATCATATTCACTGATAGTGCAGTGGCCTTAGTTCAAATGTTAGAAATGCTTATTTTTATAGAAGTTACAAAAGGGAAAATTTATATTAGATGAAGAAAAATACTATTTATTGTAAGGGGCTAATCAAATAGTTGCCTGATCTTATAGGAGGCAAGTCTTTTTGGGGGGACTTTAAATTGTATTTATCTATGCAAGTTTTAGACATATCATTTGATAGCTCCTGAATACGAGATTTCATTGATGGGGACTACAACAAACTGGTTGATTTCCACTTTTGTGAAACTATTTTGGGAGGAGTCACCCTTGTGTTTCTGGCATATAGCATACAATCTATATGCCTTTAGCTCTCTTTCCCTGCCTCTGCCTTGTTTATTAATGGAAGATCCTGAAAGATCAACACAGATAAACACAAGTGGTATTATCATAAGAGGAAACCATAGAAGTCCTAGACCAAAAGAGGAAGTAGATTAGGAGATTAGATAATAAATTATAAATCTGTCATAGAGGTACCTTATCATAGTGATGGGAGCTTTTGATTATCTAGACATATATTAGTGGAAGCTGTAACAGTGATAAGATAGAGAAGTTAAAGACTTAAAGATAGCCAAAGAGAAGATAAAACTGTTTTTGATGATGAATGATAGTTTACTTAGAAAATCAAAGGGAATCAGCAATGATATTAATTAAGATAATAGCTTGAACTAAGTGATTTGTTACATAAGTAACCTAGAGAAATCAACAGTATTTTTGTATAATAACAAAATGTAAGAATTAATAACAGGGAAATCTCAAGATTACTAAAAATGTATGAAAAATTTTAGATCAATCTACCAGAAATGTAAAAAATACTTCTATAGATTCAATTATGGAATACTTCTTGAAATAAATAAAGAATAACTAAAATAGCTCGAGTACTATTCACTAGTCATGGTTGTCCTGTGTCATTATCAAAATTTATATTAACACAAAAATTAATTTACCATTTAAATGCTATACAATTTAAATCATCAAAGGAGAACTTTCAAGCCTTGATATTATAATAACAAAATGCAATTGGAGGAAGAAATAATTTAGAACAGTGATAGTGAACCTTTTAGAGAGTGAGTGCCATACCCTGCCCTTACTCCACTCCCCAGAGTGAGTGCCATGCCATGCCCCCCCCAGAGACCATGTGCTGTACCCTGCCCCTCCAATTCACCCCCCAATCCCCCTTACCCCAGATAGGGGAGAGAAGAAGCACTCCCTTTGAGCTGCTAGACAGAGGGGGTAGGTGATGAGAGGTGTGTGTAGGGAGGGGAAGGAGAGTGGCCCAAGTGCTCTGCTCACCTTCAGCTATGTGCATGCTGTGAGCTATGCTCCCATCAAACCTAGTTCCTCTCCAACCCTACCATGGGAATCATCTCTGCCACACTCAATAGGCTGCCATCTGTGCCACATTCTCATGTGGCAAGTGACACCCCCTGCCCAGTGCCTTTATCCCTGATAGGGAAGGGAGGAAGGAAGCATTCCCATTGGCTGCTGGGCATATGGGTTGAGGAAGTAAGGAATATCCTCAGGTGAATGGGGAGGGGGGAGAGGAGCAGCTTCACCCTAAGTATCCCCTGGTTTTCTAGTAACAAACTCTGGTGGGCAACTGCAGGTGTGCCAACAGAAGGGGCTCTGTATGCCCTTTTTTGGCACATATGTCATAGGTTCACCAACACAGATTTAGAATATCAATAGATATAATTAAATAAAATTGTAATGAAGAAAAAACTGCAGCTTTCAAACTCTATTTTAAAGTAGAAGTCATAAAAACATTCAATATTGGTTAAAAATAGAAAAGTATATTAATAAAATAGACAATATGGAAAAACTCAAAATCATGGGACACAAAGACCCAGTTTTTAATTAACCAAAGTGGTTACAGCAAGAAAAAAAGCCATCAACAAGGCTAGTTTAAAAGGAATGAGAAATAAAGTACTCTGGGGAATGAAGAGTTCACTGCTACAGTCCTAGAACTAATTTTAAAAATTCTTTGTATAGAAGGACTTGCAGATGGGTCCATCTGAGGACAAGATTAACTTAAACTGCCTGAAGCCTGCTCCAAAGTTTCTTTGCTTACAACAATCTTGGCCAGTGCTGGGGAAATATAGTGTTAACTCAAGCCTCCCCAATTCCTTCAGCATTCTAGCACTCAACACTTGGGTATCTCTCTCAAGCAGTTTTCATGGACGAACTACTTATCTGTGTTAGAAGGAGATGGTATCATACTGAAATTGAAGATCCTTCACATGTTAAAAGAAAGCAAAAGGCATTTCAGGGAACAAAATACTTTTGAAATACAGTTTTTGTGGTTTTTAATACCTGTATATGTGAAACCTATGCCTTTCAGTTTCTAAAAGGAAACCAGACTGAACATTAAAAATACTCGACTATTACTTATAAACTCTACACACAAAGATCCATTGTGTTTCTTTTCCCTTTTATCAAATGAATAACTACTGGTGATCTATCAAATTATTTAAATAAGTGGGAAAAGGTAATATTCTATTAAATTTCTTAATGGTGCCTGTTTAAAACTATTATGATAATTTTTACAACATAACTAATGAGTAAGCAATTAAAGATTAAAATAATTATCAGAATGATGTAAAATGAGTCATATCTGCCATATGTAGTCTACAGTGATCTTCCTACTATTTGTAATGAATTCAGGTTTCAGTCTCTTTGGGATGGCACACTCTCCATCATTATCTTTCATTTTCTTCATTCTAAAGGACAGTCATGTATCCTAGGAATGCCCACTCATAACAATAAGATAGAAGTAGCACAAGAAGACTAAATATACTCAGGATAAAAGCAACATTTAGAGGTCTCCCAAAAAACATTTTAAGAATAAAAATTGTTTACAAAATTTAGAACATAAACCATCTTTTGTATATATATATATATAGATATAGATATAGATATACATAGATATGCTTATATATGTAGGTATAAATCACAGTAGAATTTAAAGAGCAGTTACTAATGTATCCATTAATCAATCTCTATTGCTTCAGGTAAACCTTATAATGGATGATGTCTAGTGACAATGGGAGTTTACCTCAGATATTAGGATTTTTCAAAAGGCCAACAATACAAGAGCAGGAGAAATGTCAAAGGGAAATTATGAAACTAAATTACAGTCCTAGAAAATCCTTGTCATCCTCTGACATTTGGATATTAAAAATATGTTACACATGAAAAATTTGCTTTGTGATGAAAATGTACAAAATCTCTTCTGAAATGTAGCTGACTTTATTGGCTCAAACAACACTTAAGCCCCCATGATTGATTCTACTATTATGCAGCTGTGTCAACATTCTGAAAATAAATCATCTCCCACTCAGACCCCCCAAATATATATACATTCTAAAGGTTTCATCCTGAAATTGAACTTGGTCATGGATTATCTTTTCATTTCTATGATCAAATATATTTGACAGAGTTTTTCAGTCTCAATGTTTCCTTCTTTACCCCCAACCCCCACCAAGTGTTCAAAGGAATTTTGATAATATAAAATGATTTGCCTTTTAATGGAGTATTCTGACTCTCAAAAGTGAGGAAACTACTTGGAGGATAATCTTTGTATTTTTTTTTCTCTCTTCGAGCTGAAACAAGTACTAAAAATGAAAGAAGTGAAGGCCCAATTCATTGACATGCATTAGAAGGCTTTGGTCTCTGAAATTTACTGACACCTAGCAGGAAGTCTTTGTCTGGAAAATATCCTTAAAGTTGTTAAAGGGAATTCCTAAATAGTCTGCTTTGACCAGATCTTGAAAGGAAGAAGAGATTTTTTATTGTTAAAATACTCAAAAGCTAGATATTTAGAACCCATAATCAAAAATTTTCAAAAACTCTTTAATGTTTGCGAAATAAATAAGCATAGAAAACTACACTATTCCTTGAAACAAAGGATTACATGGCTGATAATAATTGCCCTTTGATAACTTTCAAATTCTAATTTATCCAAACCAGAACCAAATCAGAATGATTAGTCCTCTTAAGCATAAATAACTGACTTGACCTTCTGCATGTGGGGCTGTAATGAAAATGAATGTTTTTGAGGAATGAACTGTGTCAGTTTAAAGTTTCTGATTTTTAGATATCTTTACTAGTTTCTTTTCTTGGTCTCTCTCCCTCATTTGTAGTAATTCAATTTAATACATTTTTATTAAGTCCTCCTATTTATAAGATGCTGTGTTACATACTAAGTATATGAAGATAAAAAGCAAAACGGCTTTGGCCCTAGTTCCATATTCTCTAACTCAACATGTGCAAAAGAGAATTCATCATTTTCCCTGAAACACACTCAAATTCCTTATTTTTGTCACGAGCTCTACAATTCCTTTCAGTCTCACTCGTTCATACTTCAGTGTTATCCTCAACTCTTGACTTTTCCTCACCCCCTCCACCCCCTATCAAATAAGTTGAAATCTTGCCACTTCTTCCTCTAACAGACATTACTGTATATCATGCCCTCACCATTTCTTTACTGGACTACCATAATGGCTTCCTGATTTGTCTTGCTGCCTCTAGCCTCAGTCCACTTCAATTGATCTGCCACACAGCTTCCAAAGAGATATTTCTCAAGTACAGATCTGACCATAAGACTCTTTACTAAAACTCCAGTGGCTCTCTATTAACCCTAGGATAAAATGTAAACTCTTCAGTTTGGCTTTTAAAGCCCTTCTTCACCAGCAATTCCCAACCTACATAATCTAATCTTTCTAGCTTCATTTTTATATTACTTCCCCTCCTACATGGTAGTAGAGCCTTCTCTCTTTTTCTTACATATATTACTCTAGTTCTGAGTCTTTGGACTGCCTGTTCCTTATGCCTTAAATGTACTTTTACTTTTACTCCTCACCTCCAATGAATAATAATGCGTTAAGGTTTGCAAATCAATTGAGAAATGTTATTTTATCCTAATATCCTGAAAGATAAGGGTTATTATAATCCCTATCTAAGGTTAAGAAAACTGTGGCCAACAGAAGTTAAATGACTCTCTGATGATCACACAGCCAGAAAATTTGGGACATCACATTTGAATTCAGGTCTTCCTTCCTCTAGATCCAGCATTTTATCTACTAAGTTAGGATGAAATCATGGAGTTGTCAATATGGATTTGGGGATAACTCAGTTTACCCTTACTTTTGAGAAAACCCAGTACTAAGCACACCTATTTTATTTGATTGTTAAGCACCTTTTTGTTTTGGAGGCTTCTCTATTGGATGAAAGTTTCCTCTCTGCAAGCCCAGCTCATGAGTTTGACCTTTGCCTTTAATTTGTCACAGCTAACCATTTTCTAATGCCATAGCTGTGGAGTGTTTGGAGGTTTACGCACCTGTTTGTAGTTAGTCTTTGTAGGCTTCCCAAAGGTATAAAGAAACTCTCAGGTTCAGTATTTCTTTGGAGTTGGCACTAAAAGATGTGTCTTTCCCAGGGATGTGGTTTCCAGAGCTTTTGGTTCTGTGTGGTGGCCAGAATAATGAACCTATCTTTTTATTTTTTCTGATTAAAAAGTGGTTTTTCTGACTACTTGGAAGTTTTGTATTTATTTCCAAATTAATAGAGTCCATGGAGGTCCTGGAGCCCAATGGAGGTTTTGTATTTTATCCTTGGAGTATTAGGGAAACATAGTAAGTTTTTAAACAGGCAAATGATAACTGAAATTAGAAAGCTAATAGTTAAGTAGGAAAATTTAAGAAGGATGAGAAGGCTTCATTGACTGAAAGAGAGTTTTTTATTATATAAAAGAAGCCAGTAGTTGAAGTAGAAAAGAGAGCATTCTAGTCATGGGGAGACAAAGGGGAGAAAAAGCTTGGAGCCAAGAGATACACTGTCTTGTTTATAGAACAACCAGAAAGCCAGTACTACTGGACTGTAGAGTGTATGTAGGGGAGAAAGGTTCAAGAAGACTGCAAAGGTGGTCTAGTATTATAGATTATGAAGGGCTTTGAATGTCAAACAGAGCATTCTGCATATGATCCTAGTAGCAATAGGACTCACTGGAATTTATTGAGTAGAGGGGATAACATGATTGAACCTGTACTTTAGGAAAAGTATAGTGTGTGTGTGTGTGTGTGTGTGTGTGTGTGTGTGTATTCTGACTTGCAAAAATATACATATTTTATACATAATTGCTGCTTCTTAGAATATAATGCCCTTTCAGTTAGGGGCAGCTGCTGGTATGGTATAGTGAAAAGAGCATCAGGCTTGGAGTCAAGAAATGAATTTGAAACAAGTATGACACACAAGATATATAACCTTTGCCAAGTCACTTTAACCTCTATTTGCCTCAGTTTCCTCACCTATAAGATGAGCATTATAATAGCACCTACCTCCTAAATTTAGTGTGGGGACAGTGCTTAGCACATGTAGCTAGTCCTTTCTCCTTTCCTTCCCTTTTCATTATTTATACTTGAATCCCTAGCACCTAGTACCATTCCTAGCACAAAGTAAGTTCTTTAAAAATAAATTGTTGATTATCATGAAGAGAACTGGTTGAAAGGACTCAGAATATATGTCCTTTTTTCCCCTGGAGATTTGGATGGGACATGATGGTAGCTGCCTTCAAGTACTGCTCTCAAAAGACAGAAAGAAATAAGGTAGTTGAAAAGAAAAGGTTTAAGTTGATTTAATGAAAAAAAATTGCTAACAATGCCCAGATGTGTAATGGGCCACCTCAGAAAATAGAGCACCCCACTTTACAAGAGTACCTTAAGTACAGGTTAGAAAAGATGGCCACCAAAGTCCCCTCTAGCTTAGAGATTCTCTGTTTTTGTGTGAAAAAATCATTGAGAGATAAGTGATAGATCACCACTAGGGACCAAAGATCCTTGTTCTCTAATCTGAGTCCTTCACACTATATATTTCAAAAGTAATATTTTAGAGGTCAACATGCTACATTCTGAATTTCTGAGACATCAAGACAGGATGAAACCACCCAGACTAGAAATACATGGCACTGCTATTAAATGGATTACACAATGTCACTTATGAAGTCTGAAGATAACACCAGTACTTCAATGTGGGGCATGATGCAGGCTCTACTTTACTTCTATCCACATCTGAGTCCTACCATCTGTCACCTGGAAGCAGCAGGGTAATGTCACCCCAGGCTTGGTTTATCAAACTTTCACATATTTGGGCCAACCATTAATCCAGCAGAAAACATGATTTATTTCTTCTCATCCTTTTTTGTTGTTGATGTCAGTTGATCATCCTTAAGCCTGTCACATTTTTGCCAGACTTTCCATCTGTATTTTCCTGAGGAAGGATGCAGTACTGGCTCAGGCTCTCTGGCATCACTTCTCCAGTGATGAGAAACTCTACTGAGTTTCTACTACATGTGTTAGTGAGGTCAGTCTGCATAACGTGAAACTCAAAACAGGGAGAGACCCAGCAGGATCAGTTAAGGAAAACAATCTACACCTCTGAAATACTAGCAGACCCAAGAAAAAGTTTTAGCACTATGGCAGTAGCTGAAAACAAGCTTCTAACATATCCTGGTCAACAGCTCTGTCAATATGTTATATAAATGTGAAACCCTCATTTTGTCAACCTTACACTGTTAACTGAAAAAAAGAGTTAGTTTTATTTGTCGCAATGCAGCTGTTTCCTATCTGTTATTTGATTCTCTTACAATTCTATCTTCTACTTTTTCTGGTAAAAGCGTGAAAGCTAGATGCAGTGGGGACAATATGTACACTCAAAATTTTTTTTAATAAATGAATATATGTATGTTCAGTTCTATAAAGGAGACTTAAGCGAATCCTTTTTCCAAAAGGAACAATAATGTCAGTCAACAAGCATTTATTAAGCACTTACTTTAGTCCAGATACTGTCCTAAGTGCAAAAGATTCAAAGAAAGGGGGGGGGAATAAACCCTGCCCTCAAGGAGCTTCTGTTTTAGTGTGAAAAGGTTGAGGAGAAAATAAGTAAATTACTATATGACATATAAGATATATACATATATATTACACACACACACACACACACATATAGACTAGACTATCAAAGGAAAGACACTAGCAGTAGGGACTGGAAGGGGAGGAAGAAGTGATGGAGATGCTGTAGATGTTCAACTTTCATATGAGTCTTAATGGAAGCCTACCATGTAGAGATAGTGTGTGTGAGAGAGAGTGTGTGAAAGAGTGTGTGAGAGAGAGAATGTGTGTGTGTGTGTGTGTGTGAGAGAGAGAGAGAGAGAGAGAGAGAGAGAGAGAGAGAGAGAGAGAGAGAGAGAGAGAATAATTGAA
>NC_058130.1:518982207-519057753 GCF_016433145.1 Gracilinanus agilis | reverse complement strand
AAGAAAGAAAGAAAGAAAGAAAGAAAGAAAGAAAGAAAAGGAAGGAAGGAAGAAAAAAAGAAGAAAAAAGAAAGAAGAAAGAAGAAAAAAGAAAGAGGAAAAAAAGAAAAAGAAAGAAACCCTGGAATTTGACTCTACTTCATAACATTTGAGTACTATCCACTATCACAAGCATATGAGACTACACTGGTAATCACTTTGGGCTAATCTTTTTTTTTTCTTTTTCTAGAAAGTCACAGATGGGGAACATGATTGTCTGAAATCATATTCTTCAGCTAATTGATCCAAAACTTGGTTCATATCCAGTCTCATTAAAGTTGCTTCTAATACAATCCCCAGCATTAGAAGGAAAAACTTGCAAAAGTGACTGTTTTTCAACACTACTCTTTCTTTTTGATCTCTGTGATTTTGAAGTATGCTTGTCCTAGTAAGCTTTGAATATGAAACATCTGATAATTATTCTTCTGGGGTTTTTTTCCCCTTCAACTTGAGGTTTGGAGAACCAAAACAAGGAACCACATGAATTTGCTCAATTGGGATCTGGGCACCATACGTCTAACTAAGGATGTTTTGGACTTGCAAGAGGAAGAAAAGTGTAAGTTGGCAATTTATTTTCTGAAGAAGGAGGAAGAATAGGAGGAGGAAGATGAAGAGGAAGAGAAGGAATAGGAGGAGAAATGGGAGGAAGAGGAGGAGGAAGAAGAAACAAGAACGAGAAACACAAAGTAATCAGTCAGTACCATATGTATTCATTGATTTTTTTTCCTGTGACTTACAGATAGAGCAAGTTTTCAAGCCCTTCAAAAGCATTTCTGGAAATCTTCCTGATTTGGTTGTTGTTCAGAAGCCTGTGGAAAACAGAGCATGTTTTAGAACCATATTCCACCAACATAATGGTAGCTTTATTCAACAGACCAGATGGTAATCGAGCACATAAACTTAATCATCCTACTGGAGAATGTTATCCAATGGTTCTGTTAGTTCCTTTTGTAATCCATAGGAAGTTTTTCATTGAAAAAGTTGTCTAAGCTTGGAAATTCCCAATTTTTGTATTCTATGTGACCACATAAATATGTTAAACCCAACAGACCTCACCACAAAGAGCCTTATAAAAGAATCCTTATCATCAACTAGCTATAGCTCCAATTGATAAGGTATTTAATTATTACAAAGCATTTTCCATACATTACTGAATCCAACCATCACAAGAGCTCTTTGACATAACTAGAGAAAGTATTATTGCCCCCATTTTAGTAATGAGAAAATTGTAACTACGACAAATGAAAATCTCAGAGAAGTGAAATGATACTCAAGATTACATTGGTTTTTTTGATTCTAAGTCTAATAATGTTCTTTTCACAGTATCATGCTACCTTCTGAAAATATTCATTAAGTATTCACCTGGCAAAATATCATGAGCTACTTATGAACACAAAGAACATGATTATTGTACTTTTAGAAACTTTTAAGAGAAAATGGACACCAATAAAGCATGGAGAATTGGAGCAGATTATAGAGAAATTTCAAAGGGATCTTATATGATCTAATATGTGGCAAACCTATAGCACGGGTGCCAAAGATGGCACACAGTGCTCTCTGTGGGCACGTGTGCCCCCCCTCATTAGTTACTAAAGGCAGAGGGACTTGGGTGGAGCTGCTCCCCTCTCCCTCACCACCATGCCTGATGACATTTTTTCCCATCCTGCACCCCTCTGCTCAGCAGTCCAAAGGGAGCACATGGAAGGGGTAAGGTTGGTGACTCATAGGTGGCAGAGCTGGAGGGGAGCAGAGCACTCACTTACCCACTCAAGCCACTCCCTTCCCCCTCTCTACACTCACTGAAGACATTCCTCACTTCACCCACCCCTCTGCTCGGCAGCCCAGTGAGTGTTCTTTCTCCCTCACCTACCTGCAGTAATGGGAGGTGGGCTTTTGGGGCGTGCCTGGCACTTAGTAGGGGGGATTGAGGCACAGCACATGGTCTCTAAAAGGTTCACCATCACTGTTACAGGTCATCTAATAAAATTGCTTCATTTTACAGATGAGGAAATTGAGGCCCAGAGAGTCAAATGTCTTTCCCAAAGACAAAATTGGAATTCAAACTCAAAGTTAATGCTTCTATTTCACAAGATAATACAGACATAGCTAGGCAAAGAGAAAAAAGGATAGAGTGCCTAAAAGCATTAAGTTTCTAGACAGACAAATAGAATAGGGCAGAACCAACTAGAAATAGGCCTTGGAAGAGAAAGTTGGTTGACAATGGATTTTACTGGAGATAAAGAAATATTGGTTCTTTGATTGTATCCAATAATTATAAAACAAATTAGCAAGCCAAGAAACAAAAGGAAGACTGGCAGAGATGTGTGAAATGTAACAGAACAAGTCAGTCGAATAATCCTATAGCTCTGACTTTTAATGTTTTTGCTAATAGTTAACAAATATAAGTAACAAACATTTGCTTGATAATTATACATCACAAAGTCACCCACTACATTTCTGTGAAAGATAATACCAATTTGAAAAATCAGTGTAAGAGGTAGTTCGGTTGTAAAAATCATTTAGCAGGAGATCTTGGGTCAAAAATGATTGTTTGCGTAGTTATACTATTCAATCATGAAAGACATGAACAATTCATAAATTCATTTGATCAAAGTATGTGCTTCTAAACATGTATGGCCCACTAAATGGATTGGTACACATATTTCTGATGTCCAATATTTCTTTAATGTCCAACAGATTCTTGCCAGACTCAAATGCTTGCAGGTTTATTTTTAATTCACTGTAAAGTGTTTATTTTGGTTTTGTTGTATGACTGATTAGGAAAACAGAAGAAATGTTTTGGCTGATGGAGCATGTGATTACTTTAGTCATTATATGTAATTATATAAGACAGCCTAGAGATCCACAATTGCATCCTTTCCTAAACTACCAAACTCATGGCTCACTGATAATGGCTAAATAGTATATTTCCCTAAACAGCATTTGAAATTGCTATCTCACACCTCAAGCTGTATTGCCAAATTCATGTCTCATCATTTATGATTTTATTTTATTTTGTGGTTTGGGTCATAACAAACTCCTGGTGTATGCTATGATTAAAATTCTAACCCCAGCCAATATGCATTTTAACAGATAATTATCACTATCAGTCAATGTCTTAACAATATTGGGTGTGTTTTATACATTCAGAAAATCAAAATTCCTTTACTTAGATGACTCATGTCAATGTCAGTCACTTGGCTAAAATGAAAAATGATCCAGTTAGTACTGGGAATCAGAGTTTCCCACACATAATTTGTCACTTTATGTAATGTTAGTGATCTACACATTCGTAACCTAATTCCAATCTTCAAAAATTATATATGCATATATATAATTACATAAATACATTATTTGAATTGTTATTCACCTATATTGGGGAACATAGTTATAAAGGAAATTTCTGATCAAGTAAAATATGTATAGTTTTGTTTGCTTTTTATCACAAATATTAATAGAGCAATCATTCTTATCATCATAACTGTGGGAAAGTACTTCCTGAGGTGAAGAGATTCATTTCTCTGATCATCTCTTGAAAGGTTAAATTTGGTTTAAATCTTTAACTCAAAAAGGAGAATGTGCTGTTGGAATAAACATTATATATGCTGAATATTTTGAAGAATATATGTTGAGACAAGTTGTATAACCTTTAAGAAATATAATTCTTAAAGACTAATACAATCTAATAAGATTTGAGTCTTCAAAAAGAGATTTATTCAAACATTCATTAAATATTTTTAAGGGCCTATAGGGATAGAATTCATTGCTGGGTCCTGGGAAGAGATACTATATTAAATGGGATATAGTTCTTGCCTTCACAGAACTTATAGTTTAATGGGAGAAAAAAGATAAACATAAATAATTATCATACAATGTATTATTAGAGAGAAGTAGAGCAGAATAAAACTCAATTAAAAAGATGATTTCTAAGAGGAAATCAAGAAAGTTTTTATGTGGTACATGGGCTTTTGCATTAGACTTTAAAGAAGTGGCAAGAATTTAGTAGTGATAAAGGAGGCAGTGCATAAGAAGCAGCATAAATAAAGGCAGAAACATGGTACAGTCTAAGGAATATACAGGGGACATGAAATAGCTGAAATTGAACAGTGTATAGAAACATGTGGGCAAGATCAATATAAGATAATTATAAAAAATTGGGTTAAAATCTCTACCACATTGGAGAACCTTGAATGCCAAGCAAGAAACTCTGAATGTTGTTCATTGGGCAATAGAGACCAACTAAATTAGCCTTTTGAAAAAGGAGTAATATGACCACACTTATGCACAACAAGGGCCAATTGAGAAAAAATATGAAAGACTAATGGGAGGGAGAAACAAATGGAGAGAAGTAAGAGCTGACATTTCAATGATGTTTTAAGGTTTGCAAAGACTTTCATATATATTATCTTATCTGAGTCTCAGAATGTCACTGTGAGGTATATGTTAGAGACATTATTCCCATATTACAAATGAGGAAACTGAGGGATTATGAAGTTTAAGTGACTTGACCTGGCAACGACTAGCTAGTGTCTGAATCCAAGATCGGTTCTTTAGCTATGTTGAGCTTCCTTTAAGGGGCATAAGGCATTATATGTCTTCCCAAAAATTGTGAACTTCTTGGGAGCAGTGATGTTAACACACTCATCTTTGCAGACTCTCACTTACGGTTCCTAACATTGGATCTAGGCACATGACAGTCTTTAGTCAAAGGTTGTTAAAAGAGTGAATTAAAGTAGAAGTATATGTGTATATGGGGAAATTTTCAATAAAATTAAAAATTCTTTCCTGGTTATTGAAGGAATGAATAAATATATCTTACTATTATATGAAGGAGAAAATTAAAGATAACTAGAAATGCTTTCCCAGGTTGGGGTTATAATAGAGGAGAAATAATATTGAAGCCAGTGCTGTTGTGCAGCCAGGCTTATTCTGAAACCTAAATCATAGACCTTCTCAGTGACAGGGATTGAAAGACTCTTCCCCACACGGTCCTTCAATTTGTCACTTCTTTCTTTCCTTCCTTTCCTTCTTTCCTTTGAACATAACAATAGGAAAAATAAGAATAGGGGGGGAAATGTATGAATAAAAGCAAAGCTTCCACTATCACCACTATCATCCCTTTGTGGTTGCCATAATGATAAATATTAAAAATGATAAAGGCTGGTATAATAATATATATTAGTAATTTAATTAAAGCCATGCTGATAGATAATTAGACCACGCGCTTGTAAGCATTCAAAACTGCCACCTCCATTACTGTCTCCAGTCTGCTGCCCAAGAGAGCCTACTGGCAAAGAGACCACTCCCTCCTAACCCAGGAGATTTAAAACCCTCTCTGCATCGACGTAGGCCTCCTCATGCCCCCAAAACCCGGAAACGGAAACCAGTTTGACCATGTTGGATCACAGGAAATGTAGTTTTGATACATTTCCCCTGTCCATAGAAATATATACACTTTTTAGATGGCTTTTTCCCAAATTTCACTTTTACAATGGCCACAGACTAATGCCTTTACTGAGATTGTGGAGGAGAAAGATATCTAGTGGTTTTCTCCTGCGTGGGTTTTAGTGTCCTTTACTATAGCCATTCTCCAAAACCATCAGCAACCAATCCATGGATTATACTGATCAATCCCGAAGTATTTATTAAGCACCAATATGTATCTTGAGGCATTGTGCTAGGCTCTAGTCTAGGCATTAAAAAGGCAAAGAATGAAAAAAATCCCTATTCTCAATGAGTTTACATTCTAAAAGCAGAGATATGCCCATATAAAAATATACACCTCTTAACTATAGTTAAATACAAATATATTTATGGATTCATACTGAAATGATTAAAATTTTTAAAACTCCTTTTATATTATTAGCTTTATTAAAGTAAGAAAAACCAGAGTTTTCCCCAACTGAAATTAACTAACTCCCCGCTACTCTGAATCTCCTCCAATTCAAAGTTCCTTCCTAGGGGTAGGATTGGTCCTTATATAGATCAATCCCATGCTTGGAAGTAGGAGGTGTGGACTCCCCTAGCATGGGATTGGTCCATTCAGGACCAATCCCACACCAGGAAATAGGGGGCATGGTCTTTCCCCCTCCTCCCCCAGTATGGGATTGGTCCATTCAAGACCAATCCCACACCAGGAAGTAAGGGGGAGGGACCCCTGGGGCATGCTGGGGAATGTAGTTTCCCCAGCCATAACCCTTCAAAACCTACCATACACTGATAAATAAATTAATTATAAGGACACTAGAATTTGGAGGAGATGGGGAATCAAGAAAAGCTTCACAAAGAAGATAGAGCCTAAGCTTTATCTTGAAAGAAAAGGGGGCTCAAACCTCAGACACTCCTTAGCTATGTTACCCTGGGTAAGTCCCTTAACCCCAATTGCCTAACCCTGACCACTCTTCTACTTTGGAACCAATACTTTGTATTAAATTTAAGAGAGAAGGTAAGGGTTTAAAAAAAGAAGGAAAGAAAAAAAATGGGTTTCTATGATGTGGAGGAAAGGAGCAAGTACCTTCCAGGCATAAAGGCATAGAAATAGGTAGCAATGTCACAGGTGAGAGAGGCTAAGAGAAGGTCAGTTTGACCAGACACAAAGGATGGGAGGAAGAGGAATATCCAATAATCAAGAAAGAGGAGTCAGGACTAGGTTATGAAGGACTTCAAAAACTAAAGACATTTATATTTTATCCTAAAGACAACAGAAAGCCAGTGTAATTGGTGTTTTCATGTGATATTTTCCCTAACCTATGGCCAGCCAGCTTTCATTTGTATTTCTTTAATCCCCGTAATTCAATTACCACCTGCTGAGGGGCAAACACTTCTCTCCTGAAACTTTTCTCAACCCCCCTAATCCTGATCTAGCTGGATTCCACCCCTTCCCAGTTCCTCCTCTACCCTTCAAAATATCTTGTTCTGAAGGTGGAGCCAAAATGGCAAAGGGGAGGCACAGAAAGCTCAAACCTCTCTGAAAATCCTCTCCAATCAACCTTAAAATAATTGTTCAAAACAAATACTAGAGTGAATGAGCCAACAAGGGGACCAAGTGAAACAACTTTCCTCCAGAAAACAATTTGAGAGGTGGACAGAGAGGGTCAGGTTCGTTGGGGTGAAAGCAGAGCACAGCTGACAGCAAGTCCACATAAGCTGCAGCAGGGCCACACTGAGGAGTACCAGTGCAAGCCAACAGCAAGGTCTCTCACCCCATATCTACTGCTCCAGGTTCTGAACCTGGACCCAAACCCAATTTGAGACCCTGAAAGCCTACCTAAATCAACAGCGGAGCACCCTATACCCAACCACTGAAGTTCCAAGTCCTAGGACAAGCCCAGAGGGAGGTTCTTGGTACTCCTGGCTGGTGCTGGTCCAGACTGAAGCTCCAAACTACAATTCAATCCACAGTAAGCCTAGCTGGTGCAAGCCCTAAAGAAAACCCAGAGCCTTGTCTAAGCCTGCAGTGAGTCCACAATGTGTCCGATGGATGTAGGCCCAGAGAAAACCTCAAAGACCCTGCCCAAGTCCAATGTGAGTCCCCAAAGTCCCAGTGCTGGGCCTTCTGCACTATGTCTAATTGGTACAAGCCAAAGGGGAAGGCCAGAGCCCCTGCCCAAGCCTGTAGTGAGGTCCTAAGTCCCAGAAAAAGGTAGCTCATAATGCTCTGAGCCCTGAAAGACATCAGCAGTTGGGGGAGTAAGGATGGGTGGGTGGAATGAAACAACAGTGGGAGGTGGCTATCAAAGCTCCCAGTCCACAGGCTGATATCACCTTGGAAGAACTAAAACTTGTAGTAAATCAGAATTAGATCTGAGAATAACTGCAGGGAAAAATTGAAGTTATCTCTACCATAAGAGCAGAGCTCATCTTTAAAATAAAAATAACAATTGAGAAAAAGGCTAGGAAAATGAGTAAACATTTAAAAAAATCTAATCATATAAAATTATTATGGTGACAAAAAACAAAACTTAGACTCAGATGGGGACAAAGAGATCAAAGCAGCTACATTAAGAACTTCCAAAAAAATGGAAATTGGCCTCAGGTTCTAGAAGAGCTCAGAAAGAATTTCAAAAATCAAATGAGAATTAGAGAAGAAAAAGAAATTGAAGGTATCAAAATAGGCAATGAGGAGACTAAGCTATCACTCTTTGCAGATGATATGATGGTATACTTAAAAAATCCTAGAGAATCAACTAAGACGCTAGTAAAAATAATCAACAACTTTAGCAAAGTGGCAGGATACAAAATAAATGCACATAAATCATCAGCATTTCTATATATTTCCAACACATTAGAGCAGCAAGAGGTAGAAAGAGAAATACCATTTAAAATCACCCTAGACAATATAAAATACTTGGGAATCTATCTACCAAAACAAACATAGCTACTATACGAAAACAACTACAAAACACTTTCCAGACAAATAAAACTGGATCTCAACAATTGGAAAGCCATTAATTGTTCATGGGTAGGACGAGCTAACATAATAAAAATGAACATTCTACCCAAATTAATTTACCTATTTAGTGCCATACCTATCAAATTACCAAAAAACTTCTTTACTGAATTAGGAAAAACTATAACAAATTTCATTTGGAATAACAAAAGATCAAGAATATCAAGGGAAATAATGAAAAAAAAATGTGAAGGAAGGGGGCCTAGCAGTACCAGATCTTAAACTATACTATAAAGCAGCAGTCACCAAAACAATATGGTACTGGCTAAGAGATAGAAGGGAGGACCAGTGGAATAGACTTGGGGTTAATGATGTCAGCAAGACAGTGTATGATAAACCCAAAGAGCCCAACTTTTGGGACATGAATCCACTATTTGACAAAAACTGCTGGGAAACTTGGAAAACAATATGGGAGAGATTAGGTTTAGATCGACATCTCACACCCTACACCAAGATAAATTCAGAGTGGGTGAATGACCTGAATATAAAGAGGGAAACTATAAATAAGTTAAGTGAACACAAAATAGTATACCTATCAGATCTCTGAGAAAGGAAAGATTTTAAAACCAAGCAAGAGTTAGAAAAAATTACAAAATGTAAATTAAAATGTAAATTAAATGGTTTTGATTATATCAAGCTAAAAAGCTTTTATACAAACAAAAACAATGTAGTCAAAATCAGAAGGGAAACAACAAATTGGGAAAAAAATCTTTATAACAAAAAACTCTGACAGGGGTTTAATTACTCAAATATACAAGGAGTTAAATCAATTGTAAAAAAAATCAAGCCATTCCCAATTGAAAAATGGGCAAGAGACATGAATAGGAAATTCTCAGGTAAAGAAATCAAAAGTATCAATAAGCACATGAGAAAGTGTTCTAAATCTCTAATAATTAGAGAAATGCAAATCAAAACAACTCTGAGGTACTACCTCATACCTAGAAGATTGGCTAAAATGAAAGAGGGGGAGAGTAATGAATGTTGGAGGGGATGTGGCAAAATTGGGACATTAATGCATTGCTGGTGGAGTTGTGAACTGATCCAACCATTCTGGCTGGCAATTTGGAACTATGCTCAAAGGGCTATAAAAGAATGCCTGCCCTTTGATCCAGCCATACCATTGTTGGGTTTGTACCCCAAAGAGATCATAGATAAACAGACTTGTACGAAAATATTTATAGCTGCACTTTTTGTAGTGGCAAAAAACTGGAAAATGAGGGGATGCTCTTCAATTGGGGAATAGCTGAACAAATTGTGGTATATGCTGGTGATGGAATACTATTGTGCTCAAAGGAATAATAAACTGGAGGAATTCCATGTGAACTGGAAAGACCTCCAGGAACTGATGCAGAGCGAAAGGAGCAGATCCAGGAGAACATTGTACACAGAGACTGATATACTGTGGTAAAATCGAATGTAATAGACTTCTGTACCAGCAGCAATGCAATGACACAAGACAGCTCTGAGGGATTTAAGGTAAAGAATGCTACCCACATTCAGAGGAAGGACTGCAGGAGAGGAAACATATAAGAAAAACAACTGCTTGAATGCATGGGTTGGGGTGGACATGATTGGGGATGTGGACTAGAAACAACCACACCAATGCAACTAACAACAATATGGAAATGGGCCTTGAACAAGGACACATGTTACAACCAGTGGAAATGTGCGTCAGCCATGGGTGAGGGGAGAGCGGGGGGTGAAGGGGAAAGTAGGGGTATGAAGCATGTAATCAGGTTAAAAATGAATATTAATAAATGTATTAAAAAAATCAAATGAGAAAGGCAGATGAAAAATGGGTAAGTGAAATGAAAGCAATGCCAAGCAGAACTGGCCAAATGAAAAAGATGTGTAAAAATCCAATGAAGAAATTGTTTATTAAAAAGTAAAATTGACCAAAAAGAAAAGGGAGATTCAAAAGTTCATAGAAGAAAATAGTTTCTTAAAAATTAAAATTGAGAAAATGGAAACTAAAGACTTTATGGCACATCAAGAAACAATAAAAAAAAGCAAAAGAATGAAAAAAAAATGGAAGAAAACATGAAATATCTCATTAAAAAAACTGACCTGGAAAATAAATTCAGGAGAGACATTTTAAGAATTATTGGATTACTTAAAACTATGATAAAAAAAATTCCCAAGACATCATATTATAATAAATTATCAAAGAAAACTTCCCTGATATTCCTGAACGAGAGGGTAAAATAGAAATTGAAAGACTATCAATCACTTCTTGAAATAAATCCGCAAATGACAATGCCTAGGAATATTATAGCCAAATTCAAGAGCTTCCAGGCCAAGAAAAAAAATTGAAAGCAGCTAGAAAGAAGCAATTCAAATACCATGGAGCCACAGTCAAGATTGCATAAGACTTAGCAGCCTCCACATTAAAGGATCAGAAGGCTCAGTGTATGATATTCCAGAAGGCAAAAAGACTAAGTTTAAATTCCAGAATCACCTATACAGCAAAACTGAGTATCTTCTTTCAGAGGAAAAATGGTCATTTAGTAAAATAGAAGATTTCCAAGCATTCCTGATGAAAAGACCAAACAAACAAAAAATTTGATGTGCAAGTATATGAGAAGTTCAAGTGAAGCATAAAAAGGTAAACAAGAGATTCAAAAGGCTCAAGTTGTTTATATTCCTACATGGAAAGATGACATTTGTAACTCTTAAAATTTTTATCAGTATTAGAGCAGTTAGAAGGAGTATAATATAGACAGAGTGTGTGGGAGTAAATTGATTAGGATGACATGCAAGAAAAAATCAAGGGGTGAAAAAGAGAATTGCACTGAGAGAAAATGGAAGGGGGAGGTAGAACAGAGTAAATTATCTCACCTAAAGAGCTACCAAAAAAAGTACTACAATGAAGAGGGGAGGATGAGGGTGGTGATGGGCAATGCTTAAATCTTATTCTTATCAAAATTGACTTGTAGAGGGAACAACAATCATACTCATATATGTTCAGAATCCCATCTTACCCTACAAAAAAGTAGAAGGGAAATAAGACAAGAGGAGAAAATAGAAGGGAGAAGGGAATGGGATCAAAAGGGGGAAATACAATGGAGGAGAATACACAGATGTTAATCATAATTGTGAATGGGAACAGGATTAATTTACCCACAGAATATAAGCAGTTAGCAGAGTGTATTAAAAGCCAGAATCCTATATGTTGTTTACAAGAAAGATATTTAAGGCAGAAAGATGCACACAGAATAAAAGTAAGGTGTGGAGGAGAATTTATTGTGCTTTAACTGAAGTAAAAAAGGGATGAGTAGCGATCATGATCTCAGACAAAGCTGGAGCAAAAATAGATGTAATTATAAGATATAAAGAAAGAAATTACATCTTGATAAAGGTACCATATACAATAAAATATCAATACTAAACATATATGAACCAAATGTTTAGTCTCCAAGTTTTAAAAGGAGAGATTAAATAAGATTCAGGAGAAAACAGACAATAAAACTAAATTGGAGACCTCAACTTTCCCCTATCTCAATTCAATAAATCTAATTAAAAAAATAAGTAAGAAGTGAAGGAAATTTTAAAAGTTAGATTTAATAGTTCTCTGGAGAAAAGTGAATAAGCATTATAAAGGGTTATACCTTCTTCTCAATAGTACATGGAATCTATACAAAATTTGACCATACGTTAGAGCATAAAAACATCATAACCAAATGCAAAAAAGCAGAAATAATAAATGCATTCTTTTCAGATCATGATACAATAAAAATTATAATTTTAAGGGCCCATGGAAAACCAAATTAAAAACTAATTAGAAACTAAATAATGTATTATTAAAAAGTGGTGGATCAAAAAAATTTATAGAACCAATCAATAATTTCATTAAAGAGAATAATAATGATACCACATATCAAAGTTTATAGGATACAGCTAAAGCAGTATTTAGAGGAAAATTTCTATCTCTAAACAGTTAAATAAACTAGAGAAAAAGCAGATCAATGAATTAGGCATGAAACTGAAAAAACAGAATAAATATAAAATCTCCAATTAAAGACTAAATGAGAAATCCTAAAAATCAAAGGAGAAATTAAGTAAAATTGAAAGTAAGGGAACTATTGAACTAATAAATTAGACTAGGAGCTGGTTTTATTAAAACAACACAAATAAAATATATAAAGCTTTGGGTTAATTTGATTTTAAAAAGGGAAGAAGAAAAACAAATTGCCAGTATCAAAAATGAAAAGGGTGAATTTGCCACCAATTAAGAAGAAATTAAAGCAATAATTAGGAACCATTTTGCCCAATTATATGCCAATAAATCTGACAAAATAAGTGAAATCAATGGATATTTGCAAAAATGCAAATTACTCAGATTAACAAAAGAGGAAGTAAAATAAATAACCCCATCTCAGAAAAAGAAATTGAACAAACCATCAGTGAACTCCCTAAGAAAAAAATCCCCAGGGAAAGATTTGCATTGCAATATACAAATGAATAATTTTGATTATATTAAATTAAAGGATTTTTGTAAAAACAAAACCAATATAACCAAGTTTAGAAGGGAAACAAGAAATTTTGGGGGAAAGGTATTTTATAGCAAATTTCTCCAATAAACATCTAATTAATCAAAAGAATAGAGTCAAATTCATAAGAATTCAAGTCATTCCCCAAATGATGAATGGTCAAAGGATATGAATAAGCACTTTTCAGATGAAGAAATCAAAGCTATTAATAATCATATGAAAAAATGTTCTAAATCACCCTTGATTAGAGAAATACAAATTAAAACAATGCTGAGGTACCTCTCACACCTATCAGATTGGCCAATGTAACAGTAAAAAAAAAGTAGTAAATGTTGGAGGGGATGTGGCAAAATTGGGCACTAATTCATTGTTGGTGAAGTTGTGAACTGATTCCAACCAACCTGGAAAGCACTTTGGAACTTTACCCAAAGGGCTATAAAACTATCCTTGATCCTGTAATACCACTACTAGATTTTATTCCAAAGAGAACATTTAAAAAGAGGAAATGACCTACTTGTACAAAGATATTTATAATGGCTCTTTTTGTGGTGGCTAAAAATTGGAAATTGAGGGGGTGTCCATCAATTGGGGAATGGCCGAACTGGCATTCTGGTGTCTGATGGCGATGGAATACTATTGTGCTATAAGAAATGATGAGTAGAATGATTTCAGAAAAAGCTAGAAAGACCTGTATGAACTGATGCAAAGCAAAATAAGCAGAACCAGAAGAACATTGTACATGGTAACAGTCATATTGTACTGTGATCACTAAGTGAAAGACTTAGCTACTTTCAGCAATACAATGATCCAAGACAGTTCTAAAGGACATATGACAAAGAATGTGATCCACCTCAGAAAAAAAAACAAACTACTGGAGTTGGAATGCAGATCAAAATATACTATTTTTTGCATTAGTATATTTATGTTTGGGGGTTTGGGGTTTATATGAGTATTCTCTTAAAAAAATGAGCTATAGGGCAGCTGGATAGCTCAGTGGAGTGAGAGTCAGGCCTAGAGACAGGAGGTCCTAGGTTCAAACCCAGCCTCAGCCACTTCCCAGTTGTGTGACCCTGGGCAAGTCATTTGACCCCCATTGCCCACCCTTACCAACCTTCCACCTATGAGACAATACACCGAAGTACAAGGGTTTAAAAAAAATGAGCTATATGGAAATATGTTTTGCATGATAATACATATATAACCCAGATCAAATTGCTTACCATTTCTGAGAGAGGAGAGGGAGAAGAGAAATGGAAACAACTTAGATTTTATAATTCCAGAAAATGTATATTGAAAAGTGTTATTGCACGTAATTAGGAAAATAAACTATCTTTAAAAAAAAAGAAAAAATATATATCTAGTTCTATCCTCTGCAAACTATTTCATCCTATATCTCCTCTCATTTTCTCCATCTTTTGGGCATTTACAGAAATCTGGTTTTCTTTAGAAGACACTTCATCCTTTTCCACCCTTTTCAGGATGATTGCTCTTTTTTTGCCATTCTTCCTGACCAAGGTGTGGTATAAGAGTTCAGGGCTACATTTCTACTCAATCTCGGAAATCCATGGAGTATCACAACTTAGACTTCACCATTATATCCCAATCAGAAACCAACCCATTTTGCTCTCTACTCTGTCAGCCACTGCTGTACTTCTGCCCACCTTGTCCAATAAAACTCTGTCCAAAAGCTCTAGAATTCCTATACCCAGTCCTTGAGGGAGTCAATCCACTCAGTTTAGAAACTTCCAGTTTTTGCAGTAATCTTGCCTGATAACTGAGTAAGTGTAAACTTGCCTAGCCCATTATATCTTGCCAACTCTAGATCAAATCAACTTCATTGACAGAAAGATAGCCAGTTGAAGTTATCTTGTCATCTAACCTACTGCTGTGCCTGTAACCCTCTCTTCCCTCATCACCCTACTACCTACCCATCCCTATTTTCTATCTTTCTGCTCTGGACTCAATAATCAAAACACAACTACTATTGCTTCTGGAAAGGGTATGTCATATGGATGAACTCAATCTCTATAACACCCCAGACTACTTCCTTGTCCACCAATCCCCCTTATGTGTTATCTTATGAGGTCCTTGAAGGAAAGGACTATCATATAATTTTTCATATATGTGATCTCCAGCACTTAGCACAATGTCTGGAACAAAGACCTGTAAGTTCTTAATAAATAATTTTTCATGCATTCATCCATCATCTAAACTATTTCACTTTTGTGGTCACAAACTCTGAAATTCTTTTCTCTGATTTCAGTATCTGATATTTCTGTCTCTCCTTCTGGCTCATTCCTCCTAAGACTTTTTCTCATTTTCAGCCTCCTGTGGATATATCCAATCTTGTTTTTCTAGTTCTACACATTATAGAAGATTATTCACATTCTAGTTTAAAATTACTGCCTTGGCAATCTTGACCCTAGAGTTAACCATTACAACTGTACTCAACAACTATTGTCCTTTTGATTTTCAGCCATTTCAGCCTCTATAATCCATAGCCATGGGCAACCATTATAATCTATTACCTAATTCCTGACATGGAATCAAGGGTTTCCCCTGGACACCCCCAAAAACCCTGAGGTATCCCACATTAAAGAGTATGTAAGGAATTCTTTTTTCCTTACAGTGCTGGCTGAAGGAAGGTAACTTTAAGCACCATATGATAAAAAAAAAAAGAGTTTCTAAGAGAGACACTCCCTTTTGGCCTCTCCCTTTAGCTTCTTTATGAGTACAGATATATTCCTCCAAGTTCTACTCTGATAATCTTCAGGGTGTATGTAAGACATATAATTTACCCCCTGAACTTCTCAGGTTACCCCTTCTGTCTTTGAGGCACAAAACATCACCTTATCCCTGCTCACATAGGAACATCATCCCATTAATTCATCTCTGGTCATGCAACCCCTATTGCCAAAAGGATATAAGAATCTCAAACTTCATCTCCTCTGGGAAGCAGTATTCCACCTACACCTGCCTTCCGGCCATTCACCTCAATAATTCAACTTACATTCAACTTAATAAATTTCTCTATTTTTAAGCTAATCATTAAACCTGTAGTTCTTGAAGAAATCACCCCTCCTGGCCCAGGTTTTCTCTACAGCTCTCCCACAACATTCCCACTGAGCCTTCCCTGCTGTGGGGCAAACCTTTATTAATTCCTGATTGACCTCTCATACTCCCTATATCAGCTGTTCCAGACCTTTTACTATCAGTTCAAGTTGCCAAGACTACCCCTATCCACATACCAAATCCCAACAAATAACCTATATCCTGTTCTTCTAAGAATAATGGGAGCCATCTATCACCAGTTTACTTATTCCTTCTCCTCCATACCTTGAAAACTCTCTATACTTTTACCTGTCCTTTTCTTTATTTTAGTCTCAGAAGATGAAATGGCCCTTCTCCTTTCTGGGCTAAACTCTTTATTTATGCCCTTGATGGATTCCTTCTAATTTACTTTGGAAGAGTATCTCAACCAATTAATTATTCCTTCTCTCTCTTATTTACAATTGCTCCTTACCTAATGACACTTATCTAGTTGACTACAAAACCCGTAGGTATTCTTATCCTTTATAAAAGAAACAAAATGAAAATAAAAAAAACTTTTACTTTTTCCTACCCACTCTTACATAGTACATTCTATATCTTTCTCTTTTGCTGCCAAAATTTTAGAACAGTTCTTAGGCTGTCATAAATATCTTTGGCATTCTGAGGAAGCCTATGGACCCTTTTTTTTGGAATATTGTTTTTAAATCCATCATATAAAGTGCATAAAATTACAACATAAACCAATATAATTAAATGGTTATCAAAAATAATTTTTTAAGTTGATGAATTCCAGGTTAAGAACCTCTGCCCTACACTTTGTTGTTTACACTGGCTGCCTCTACAACCTTACCCCTCACTCATTTTTTAATCCCTTTAAGTGTCATAGCTAATCCCAAATTCCAGAAATTGCTTTCTCTAAAGATGTCAACAAACTTAACTGCTAAATTCAAGGGCCTTTTCTCAACTCCTCAACCTGGTATTACCTTTCTAGAATATTCTATTGTCATCTTGCAAAATTTGTTGTGATTTCTTTCCCTTCCTCAGGAGATTTCCTTTGTCATGAAATACTTGTCTGTTGAAATGGCTTTTTGCCCCTAAGGACTGTTCACTTTTTCTCCTCAGTCAGTTTTTGACTATCCTGTTTAACTTTTTTGCATCTTTTGTTATTATTGATTTTTTCTTCCTTCTGAAACAAGATAAAGAGAACAAAAAGGAGTCACTAGATTTTTCCAGAGTTTGAGTGCCTATTGCCTACCAAAACTCTTGTGGTTTGAGAAGTGCTTTAAAAAGCATCTTCTCAAATCATACTGTTATTTGAGTTTTCACTTAACACACAAAATTACAGGCTTTTAAGGCAGTGTGTTTTAGGGGATGGGATGCTAGACTTGGAGTCAAGAAGCTTTCAAATTTCTCCTCAGATACTTACTAGCAATATGCCCCTGAACAAGACATTGACTTTTCTGAGTTTTAGCTTCTTCATCTATAAAATGAAGAGACTGAATTCGATGACATCTATGGTCCTTCCAGGTCCAAAATCTATGTGTCTATATTAGCTACTCTCCAATAAATGTTGGTTGAATTAAACTGAATCTAGTTCAATATCAATCCAATCGAATGAACATTTGTAGCTACTACATGCCAAGTACAGTGCTAAACCCTGGAGATACAATTAATAAAGACAGTCCTTGTCCTGGAGGAGTTTACACTCTAATGGAGGGAAACAACATACAAAGAAAGGCCTGAAAAAAAAATATAAAGATCTTCACCCGGCAGGGATTTCACCTAAATCAGAGATTCCAAATCTTTTACTATCACTTTAGGCTGCCAAAATTATTCCTGTCCATACACTCCATTCCCAGCAAATAACCTATATCATATTCCTGGAGGCCATCTGTCACTAATTCACTTATTTCTTCTACCACACACCTCGAAAACTTTCAATACTTTTACCTGTCCTTTTGTCTCTCCTAAAAACTCTCCTATTGGTTACTAGTACTGCCATCCTCCTAGACACTCAAGCTAAAAACCTGCAATCATCTTTGACTCCTTTAGTTTTTTTCTCCTCTGTCTAATCTGTCAACAGTTTTCATAAAGTTGACCTCTCTGATATCTCTTAAAGATATCTTCTTTTTTCCATTCCTACAGTCAATTCCCAGATTTGGGCCCTCATCATCTCTTACCTAGAGGAGATAGTTACAACTGCCTCCTAACTGGTCTCTTTGCCTCCAGGCTATTCCTTCTCTAATCCAATCCATCTTTCCTTAATCATTCTCAAGAGGACCTTTGTCTCAATACCTAAATTTAAAAATTCAGTGGCATCCTTATGTTTGGAATTTAAAGCACCCAAATAACATTGATCCAAATTACATTTTCAGTCTTATCTCCCACAGCAAATAGATAAGCATGTCACATTCCACTGCTTGCTATAGCGAGGTGCTCCATATCTAGGATATATTAAAAACGTATTGTTCCCTGAAAATGCTCAGAGTTTTACTAAACTCTGATTCTGTTTATTCTGTTATCTTTATCTAGAAGGTTCTCCAAAATCTCTACACCTATTAAAATTCTGTCCCTTCAAATACCACTTCCTCTGGGAAGCCTTCTCTGATCTCCCCAGCTGGATGTAATCTCTTCCCCTAAATCCAGAGCTCTTTGCGATTTCTATATACCACTTACATTTGGCCTTAAAGGGCAATTATGTCTTCTCATATGTCTCTTACTAGACTATAAACTCTTTGAGGGCAGTGATTATATTTTATTGATCTGTGTATCCTCTGAAGCACAGAGCACAGTATCTTTGAAGAGAAGAGGCTTGGATTAGGCAGGGTAGGGTTTCTCTGCAGCTCTGTCATAGGTTTGGTCATTGCAAGGCTGGACAGCATCTTGACCAGGAATTTATGGAATATTACCACACTCTTTCTGTTTAGCTAAGGCAAGACCAGTTATTCTAAAGCAGCAGTGGTGAAACTTTTAGAGATGGTGTGCTCAAACTGCACCCTCAAGCCGCCTGTGAGACCCTCGCATTATCCCAGACCAGGGGTCGGCAACCTTTTTGGCTGTGAGAGCCATAAACGCCACATTTTTTTAAATGTAATTTTGTGGGGCAGCTGGGTAGCTCAGTGGAGTGAGAGTCAGGCCTAGAGACAGGAGGTCCTAGGTTCAAACCCAGCCTCAGCCACTTCCCAGCTGTGTGACCCTGGGCAAGTCACTTGACTCCCATTGCCCACCCTTACCAACCTTCCACCTATGAGACAATACACCGAAGTACAAGGGTTTAAAAAAAAAATGTAATTTCATGAGAGCCGTACAGTGCTCACAGTGTGTGCTCCTGTAACAGCGCCTGAAAAAAAATTGACTTTATGGCTCCTGCAGAAAGAGCCATACCTGCCCATCAAAACAGCCAGATATGGCTTGAGAGCCATACATTGCTGACCCCTGGACCAGACAGTGGAGGGAAGAAGCACTAACAATGGGCAGAGGGGCAGAGCATGTGCAGATTATCTTCAGATGTGGTGGAGAGGGGAAACAGAGGGGCCCCCTCTTGTACACCAAAGCACCCATGCCATGCCTTTGCCAACAGGGTTCTAAGGGACTGGACAGAAGCAATATCTCAAAAAAAAGTAGGATGAGATATGTCCTTGAGCCATGATATGGATAGAATTTCTTAAGTGACATAATAGAAGAAAGGACTTGGTAACCCATTGTAGCTAAGATTATTTTGTTACATTAGTTCATCATTTTAAAGGGCTTAAATAGAATTAAAACTCCCACCACCCACATTAGCAAAGTTTACTAGTAATTTTGAAATGTAAAAGTACAAACTGATCAAGAACAGAGAGAGCCAAGGTGCCAGAAAAGGCAGAAACAACTGCAGTAATGTCAGACAAATAGGAAAGAGAAAATGTTCACTTTTGGGTCCTATTCCACAAAGTTGAAACCAAACAGGGCAGCTGATGCAAAGTGGAGTGATATTGTTTTATTGATAAGAATATTGAACCAGACTGGTTTAAAGACTTATCTAGGGGCAGCTAAGTGGTTCAGTGGGCAGACAGAGAGTCAGATCAAGAGATGGGAGATTCTGGGTTCAAATGTGGCCTCAGATATTTCCTTGCTGTGTGAATCTGGCCAAGTCACTTAACCCCAATTGCCTAACCCTCACTTCTTATCCACCTTGGAACTAATACTTAGTATTGTTTTTAAGACAGAAGGGAAGGGTTTTAAAAAATAATTTTTTTTAAAAAGACTTGCCTAAAGGTTGGATAGTGGTTTGATAGCAAAGCTTGGACTAGACCTTGAGTTTCAGGATGACCAGACCAACATTCTTTCTATACACTACTTTGTAGCACCTGATAAAAGGAATGGACTCCACAGAATAAGTGGATGAACATGAGAACTATGATTTGGGAGAAATACGTTCTCCCCAGATAAAGTAACTTCTAAAACTAAAGAAACTGAGATTACTGAGTTATATTTTATTTCCCTCTCTCCTGATGACAACAGAATGAACAAAAATGATTCTATTTAAAAAGGGCCTCCACCAACTTAAAAAATTTCCTGCCAATATAGAGACTTTAACCATCAAGAAATGTATTTTCCCAAAGGAATAAACCTGACTTTTAGCAACTCCTGTGACTTCAAGGCCCGCACATTTCCCCATTTCTTTCTCTGTTTAAAAAAGGCCATTGACTGTCTATGTACTCTAAGCAATCTAAAAATCTATAAAAATCCCATCTGTACCCTAAGAAGCTGAAACTACATCTACTCCAAGCAGTCTTCCTTAGTCCACTAATAAATTTCCTTTTATGTCATTGGTTACTTACTTTGTGATTCCTGAACCTTACAGATTGGATGGTAGGTAAAATTCTCAAGGAACCCAGACAGAAAAACTCCTACAACTGTCACACCATGTAAGACTCTCTCCCATTTGAAAGAAGGTGGCCAAAACCTATGTATATATGTATGTATGTCAGGAGGCTGGGAAGGGAAATGCACATAAAAGAGTATTATTAGAAGTAGAGTAGCATAGTAAAAAGAGCAATGAATGGATTTGAAGTCAGGAGATCAGGATTCAAATCCTACCTGAGACATTCATAAGCTTTGTGATAATGGGCAAGTCACTTAATTGCCCAGGCTGATTTTTTTCTCTAAACTAAAGTAGGTAATAATTTCTACTTCACAGGATCATTATGAGGAAAGTAATTTGCAAACTATGTGGTGTCACATAAATGAGATCCTATTATATCTCCCAATTTTGTGGATTCTAATTTTGAATGATTGTATAATTCTTTTATATGTGGTATATCTATGCAATATATTACTTTGTGAATGTGCTTTATATACATTTCTTTATTTGCATTTAAATATACACATTTAACTTTTCATTAGCCATTATTAATTAAATGCACTAAATGTAGTCTTGTAAAATCTCAATTTCTCTATGATTTTTTCATTGTACACAGAACAATACAAAGATGAGAGCAAACAACAACTTTACAAACACTTTTGGAAATGCCTCTGTTGCTGTCAAGAAACAATTCCACTAAAGTGGTTCACAGCTGAATGTATTTTTCAATCACACACATATTGCTTGTCAAGACTTTTTTTTTTTTAAACATAATATGCTTTCCATCAAAAATTTCATTGTTGTGATAACAATGAATGAGATATATTCCTGGTAGTGTTTTGGTGAAACATATTCTAGAAGCTGTCATTCATTTAGATCCTTTTGTTGTACTTTTCATAAAAGGGCTGTACTTTTAATTTACGAGAGATTCTCCTGAGGAGAAAGTTGGAAAACTAGGAGAAAAAGTTGTTGTCCTACAAATCATCACCAACTTGAGCCTGATAGTCTTGGGGGAAGCCTTAAGAGTGTGCTTAAAGTGGAAAGCATTAAAATGGAGAGTCTCAAGGAAGATTCAATGTGGAGTGGATTGGGGGTGGGGTTGGAGTTAAATGAGGTGAGGTTCAGATTAATTACACTGGCAGAGCAAATAAAAGTTTGATTGTTGATGACAACAGTGATCTTTAGCTTTTGAAATCACTGCCTGATGCCAAACCCTGGAGGAGAAAAGAATGTGATGGAAAATTACATCTAAAATGAAATTTTAAATGTGTAAAATCATTCTAATATGCAAAGAAAGCCTTCTTTGTATTTATTTAGTGTTTTAATTTTTATTTAATGAGTTCTTCATTAATTTTTCCCCAAAGACCAACTTTTTTCTTTTCAAATTTGCATAATGGGGAACTAATTCTTCCTCCCCAAAAAGTGAAATAATATCCATTCAGACTTCACAGATCTCACAAAGCAGTTTATCTATTTCATGTGTCTGCCTGAAACATGAAAGGAAATTCAATAAAGAGTGTCCATATTTCTGGAGGAATAATCTAAAACTAGCTGACAGATTTGAAGGAATCCCGCAAGAATGAGGCAAATCACTGTTTGCCAGGGTTAGACACCTATGTAGTCCACTAGAAGGATTAATGGGAAACTAGACAATAAGACCTGAATGAGAAAACAAGATCAAAAGAGAAACAGAAATAAATGACCAAAAAAAAAAAAATCTATCCTTGCCAAGTATAAGCCTGCTAGAAAGAAAAGATCTGAAACAGAAAGGTGAGGGTGATTTCTGAGGATGCAAAAGAGAAAAGGTACTGGTCTTTGTAGCAAGGCTTTACTGATAACAAAAAGGGAAAGGGCTCAGGGCAAAAAATCCTTTGTTGTTGTCAATTAGCACTTTTTTTGTGAGTGAGAGAGGAGGTGGTGGGAGTAGGAAGAGCACTAGGGAGAGAGATGGAAGAAAAGGAGATGGGGATGTGTGTGTCTAAGTCTTTAAGCCCCTTTGTCACATAAATTAGCACTTTTTTCTTAGGGGGAGGAGAAGGGGATGGGAAGCAAGGGAAAAGATGATAGATAGTATAAAATACTTATTTAGCACCTTTCCCTCTTCACAGGATTACTTCTAAGAGCTACATCTTATAAAAAAATTCTTTTGAAGTTAGAACAAACTTTCTCAGATCAATTTAGTCCATTTAAAACCAGAACCTAGTATTAAAATCAATTCAAAAAAGTATTGATTAAGCACCTACCGTATTCCAGATACTAGGCTTAAATGCTGGGGACACAAAGACAAAAAATTAAACAATCCATATCCTCAAGGAGCTGGCATTCTATAAAGGGGTGAGGAGGAACAAAGAGACATGGAGACAGAAAAGCAAATCTGAAAAATATTCAAAATAAATATAATACAATTTGGGGTGGCACAGAAAGGAAAGGTGGAATAGAGCATTAAGTACCTCCTATGTGCCAGGCTCTATGCTTTTTGCTTTACAAATATCTCATTTCATCCTCCTAACTATCCCATGAGGAGAAAGTACTAGTATTATCACTATTTTACAGTTGAGAAGACTGAGGCAAACAGGTTAAGTTACTTGCCCAAGATTACATCAATTACATATCTAATGCCATATTTGAATTCAGGTCTTCTGACTCTTAGAGAAGAGCTGCATCTACTGGCTGGATTGGTATGTACCTAGGGGAGTCTGGAAAAGGTTCCTGATGAGCTGAACCTTGAAGGGAAGTAGGGGTGACTTAGGGGTGACAAGCAGGCATGTCAGCTCCCATATTGTTTTGACTTTCTGTGTCCTACTTGACTATAGTCTCTTCCACAGGGCGGAAACAATCAATCAACAAGTATTTTTTTTTTTAACCCTTACTTTCTGTATTAGAATCAATACTAAGTATCTGTTCTAAGGTAAGGGGTAGGGAAATGGGGTTAAGTGATTTGCCCAGGATCACACAGCTAGGAAGTATCTGGGACCACGTTTGAACCCAGGACCTTCTGTCTCCAGCCCTGGCATTCTATTCAGAACTGAGCCAGCTAGCAGCAAGTCCCTCAACAAACATTTCTTAAGCACTTACTCTTTGCCAGGCATTGTGATAAACTCTGTAGATAGAAAGACAAAGAATTAGAAAATTACTGGCCCCACAGAATTCATCTTCTAATAGAGGAGCTAGCAAATACACATATAAATATATTCAAAATATATACAAAGCAAACACACAGAATTTTAGGAGAGAGGGCAATAGTGGTTCGGGTTGAGGAGAGTCAGGAAAGGCTTCAGAAAGAAGATGATGTTTTAGCTGAGTGAAGATTTTTGGTACCATTTATTTTTGTTTTCTTGTATATAACATAACTTAATATGTAACAATAACATAATCCATATCATTTTTATTTATTTATCATAAATAGGTAATAAATGTATTTATTATTTATCATAATTATTTAATTTAATAATTATTATAATAATATGTTTATCCAAGAGAAACGAATTCTCACATTAGCCAAGTCTAAAAATCTGTCTCAGTTTTTTTCTCCTTTTTCCTTCCCAAAGAAGGTAGGTAGTATAATATAGGCTGCACATATATATTACATATTTTCCTATTTCTCATATTGTGAAAAAAGATACATGATGTACTAGAGAAAAATTCATGGAGAAAATAAAGTGAAAAATAGTATGTATCAGGCTGCAGTCAGATTTCATCTGTTCATTTGGTGGCAGTGGACAGCCTTTTTTGTCATGAGTCTCTTGGAGTTGTCCTGGATCCTTGCCTTATTGCTAAGTTGTCGTTCGCAGATGATCATCAATTATTGGTACTTTGTACAATATTCTCCTGGTTCTGATAACTTCACTTTGTATCACTTCATATAAGTCTTTCCAGTTTTGTTTTGTTTTTGTGATCATCTTGTTTTAAGGCAAAATTTAATTTAAGGCAATTAAAATTTAAAATTTAAGGCAAAATAGTATCCTATTACAATCACATCCTATAATTTGCTCAGCCATATCCCAGTTGAGGGGCGTTCTTCAGGTTCCAGTTCTTCACCACCACAAAAAGAGCTGCTATGTTTTAGAACATACAGTTTCTTTTCCATTTTCCTTGATCGCCTTAGGAAATAAGTCCAATAGTGGTATTACACAACTTTCTATCTCTTTGAACGTAATTCCAGAGTGTTCTCCAAAATGGTTGGATCAGTTCATAGTTCTATCAACAATGTGTTAGTGCCCCTCTTTTTCTATATCCCTTCCAACATTTGTCATTCTGCCATTTTATCATTTAAGCCAATTTGATAGGTATGCGATGATAACTCAGAGTTGTTTTGATTTGCAATTCTCTAATCAATAACGATTTATAGCATTTTTCATTCAGTTATTCATAACTTTGTTTTCTTCATCCAAAAACTGTCTCTTTACATCTTTTGACCAAGGAGTCTCTGGAGTTGACATGAAAAGGAAGAGTGCAAAGACATGGAAACATGTTAGAAGATCATTAGTAAAGAAAATCTAGGAGGTCAGTTTGGCTACACTGTAAGAATAGATAGGGAGTAATATATACCAAAGCTGGGGAAAATAGACTGTTAAGTGCTTTAAACACTAGATAGAGTAGTTTGCATGTAATCTTTTTTTTTTTTCTGTTAAACAGGCAATGAGGGTTAAGTGACTTGCCCAGGGTCACAAAGCTAGGAAGTGTCTAAGGTCACATTTGAACCTAGGACTTCCCATCTTTAAGCCTGGCTCTCAATCGACTAAGCCACTTAGCTCTTAAAGGCAATAATAGGGAATCACTTGTTGATGTTCAGTTGTTTTTTCAATTGTGTCCAACTCTTCATACCTAATTAAGAGTTTTCTTAGCAAAGATAATGGAGTAATTTACCATTTCCTTCTCTAGCTCATTTGACAGATGAGGAAACTGAGGCAAACAGGGTTAAGTGACTCACCCAGGGTCATACAGCTAGTGTCTAAGATCAGATTTGAATTCATGTCCTTCTCTTTCCAGTTCCAGCACTCTATTAATTGCCCTACCTAGCTGCCCTCAAAAATCTCATTATCCTATGAGCAAGACCTTGGATGTCATCTAATACAATAATTCCTATGATCCATAGACTCACAAGAAATCCATAGAGACATTTCAGGGGTCTGTAAATTTGAATGAAAAACAACACATCTTTATTTCAATCCAATTAGCATTCTTTACAATCTTATGTTTTTTAATTTATGAATTTAAAAACATTACTCTGAGAAAGGGTCCATAGGCTTCACCAGAGGGCTAAAGCAGTCCGTGACTCAAAAAAGTTTAAGAATGTAATCCAAACCCCTCATTTATTCAGATAAAAAAAATGAGGCCCAAAAGGTAAAGGGATTGGCACTAGGTCATACAAGAATTGAGCAAAAGAGCTAGGTTTGTTACCCTAGATCTTTTAAGTCCAATTAAAACATGAAATCATGCTCTTAATAAATTCTTCAGGAAATTCAAACAAAAAAAATGAGCTTCACAAGAACAGCTTTGCAACGATAATTTAATGTGACTTAGATTTTTCTAGACCAGAGGTTTCAAACTCATTGCAAAACTCCCAAGTGTAACTGAACCAGATTAAAATGCAATTGGGAAATAATTAAAATATATATGTAAGACTACACCAAAACAGAAATTATGCTAATGTGTGGTTTTCTAAATCAGTATGCAGCCTGTGGAGATCTCTTTCTATTTGAGTTTGGCACCACTCTTCCAGACTATCAAAATGGCATCAATCGAGTTTTAGTTCCTGGTACAGAGGGGGGAAAAAAGTGCAATGGAAGAGTCAGTATGGGGTTTTGAGCATAGAAGTGAGGCATAAAACAGAGCATCCATTACAGAAGGTCTTTCTAAAGCGCAATGAACTATTTTTTAATGGAAATACAAGTGAATAGAGATGACAGAACTGCCAAGAAAATTTTGGGGGACATAATGGAGGTGAGAAATCTTTCTCTTACTTCAAATTACCTTAAGGGCTATAAAAGAATAATAGCAATAGCTCACCTTTACTTAGCATTTGACAGTTTTCAAAGGATTTCTGCTACTCCAGCCCTGTTTCAATTCCTGGATATGATGTGAAAGTGACCCCCAAGTTCTTCCAAGGTAAACCAGCAAAGTAAAAGCTATAATAGGTCCTACCCAACTATAAAGGCTTCAGATATGGATTCATCCCCCAGGGCCCACCCAGCAAGATTTGGAAAGCTTCATACCCACAGGACTATTCACCATCGGATCGCACAATCATAGATCTAGAATTGAAAGGGGCCTTAAATATCAAATCCAATCTTTAATTCTATAAATGGGAAAATGAAGGTTCAGAGGCATAATGTCATTTGCCCAAGGGCACACAACTCTTTAGAATTTGGGACAGGATCCCAAACTTCTATTCAAGTCCAGCACCCTTCTCAATATATCATACCACCAGATCACCAGCTTATGATTCTTTTTGTCACAGCAAAAACAAACCACCTACTGAGGTGAGCTTCATTAGTGGAACAAATACAATATAATCCTAGATCCTTGAACTATTTCCATGAAAAACTACATAAAGTGGGCAGTTCAGGAAACTTTAGAGAAGTAAAATTATTCACCCAAAGTCACATGGATAGTAAGTGGCTATCAGGATTCAATCTTACTTTAGAAATAGTCTCCTCCATAAGTCTCCCTGACTTTAGACCTTCCCCTCTCTAAGCCAACCTTCACACTATAGGCAAAGTAGTTATCCTTCTGCACCACTCTGCTAATGGCATTTGTTCATAAAAACCTACAGAGAACTATGATATGAATAACAAAAAGCATTAAAAAATGATTTCTATGTGTGGTAAATAAATTCAGGGAAATTAATGGAAGTTAAGAGATTTCAGTAGAATTTAAAAATAAATCTCCTTTACCTTTTGCATAGGTGTCAAGTCCATTGCTGGGAATAAATGGCCTTCACAAAAATAAATAAATGCTCTAATCAATACTAAAAGCAATAGGTCCTTTGACTGACAAGTTTAGTCCCTAAAATTCTCTTCTTCTTTGGTTTTTCTCAGGTTCCAACTAAAATCCCACTTTTTGGGAAAAGCTTTCCCCAATTACCCTTAATGTTAATGTCTTCCCATTCAGATTTATCTGATTTATCCTGAAATCCCTGTATCTTGTTCTTATACAGTTTGATATTGTCTTTCTAATTAAACTGTGAGTTCTTTGAGAGCAGAGATTGAGTGCTTTGGTTTTGTTGTTTTGTTCAGCTTATCATTGTATCATCAATACTCATCACAGAGCCTGACACATAGTTGATGTTTAATAAATACTTATGAAAATGGACTTGTTGATTGGTTTAAAGGAAAGTCATATGGCTTAACTAGAGATACTCAATTGGGCACCAAAGAGGAGACAAGGACATTAAGGGAAAGACACTGGGGCAGCCCACTCACTCCACATTGGGACTAAATTAAGCCATCAAACATGGGTTTGTGAAGAGCAAGAAAGGACAAAATTAGGGATGTCAGCAATAAGTTTTGAGTAGACTAGTCTGCAAAGAATGACTAAAGGAGATAATAATCCATGATGGAATAAAAAGGGCTCTCACTGGTTCTCCTGGGTATAGCTTTTCTCTATCTTCAAGGAAGTTCAGATGCTGAGAGAGGAAAGATCTTGCTCAGGTAAACCTGATTGTTTTCCCATCGCAGAGAATTGGTGACAGAAATGTTTCTGTTATCTAGGAAACTGGAATTTTTAAATTTGAAATCTTCCAGACATAGATAATTCAGTTATGGAGGTTACAGAAGAGAGGTCTGGCAGAAGGAGAGGAAGTATCTGGCAAGAGGAGGCAGTATGTCAGTTTGTTGGATAGAGAAAGACTAATCACAAAACACAGAGGTTTTCCAGACTAAAATAGCATGTGATTGTGTGTATGTCTAGGGGTGAAATTGCAGGAGGGAGAATGATGGAGATGAAGATGATGATGATGATGAAGATGAAGATGATGATAAAGCCAACTACATGGCCCAGTGCCTCCCCATTGCTTATATAATGAAGGGAGAAAATGACATTTTTCTGCTGGCCAAAATGCAGCTCTAAGAAGTGAGTGGGAATGAAGGAAAAAAGCATTTATTAAGTGCCTAGTATGTGCCAGGCACTATGCTAAATACTTTTCAAATATTATTTTATCTTATCTTTACAAAAACTTTGGGATGCAGATATTATTATCTGCATCTTACAGATGGAAAGAATCACACAACTAGTATGTTGGGCTGAATTTAAATTCATGTCTTCTTGATTCCATGCTTATTGCTAACTTTGATACAGCCCTGGACTTGGGGCTAGAAGAACATGAATTCAAATCTTGCCTCAGACACTTCCTGGCTGAATGTTGTAACTACTCTCAGCCTAAGTTTGTTCATGTACAAAATGAGAAGGGTTTGGACTCAACAGTCTCTAAATTCCTTTTCAGCTCATATCTACATCTCTACAATCCCTAGCAGATTGTAGCTGACATGGCTTTAGTAATCCTAAACAGATAAGTCCAAAAGACATTATCAGGGAGCAGCACTCACTGAGAATAACTGCCCCAATGTCAACCGCAACACTCAGCATAGGAACCTGGCCTTCAGCTATGACACATCACCAAAATGGCATCAGGGCAACAGTACCAAATGAGCAACATGCCAGAAGAGACAACATGCACAAAAGTTACTATGGGGTTAGTTCAGTGCAAACTACAGGAACAATCATCAACACAAGAGCAACATGGATCCATGAAGCACCCAGCAAGGAGTGGTCCAATCAGAACAATATGATGGCAACTCTAGAATGCATCTGTGATAAGAGGCTGACCTAATCTTCCACACTGATTTCCTACATATATACCATAATATATTATTCCTATATGTTCTCACTTGCTTCATTGATGATATATATGTATATACATATATAAAAACTATATTAGTATACATATATATGTAAATGGCAATATGGTGTGTGTGTATATAAGAGATGGCATTTGTATGTGTGTATGTGTATATGAATATGCCATGAGAGATGTTCTGCTGTAAATCTTTTTCAGTCAATAAACATTTATTAATCACCTAGTATTCACAAGGTACAGTGATAAGCACTGGAGATAAAAACACAGGTAAAATAGTCCTTATTCTCAAGTAGCTTATGATCTAATGTGGTAAATAACATAAAATAACTATATACAAAGAAGATCTATTCAAGATAAAAGTAAAGAGGGAAGGGACAAGCATTAAGGAAAAAGGCTTCCTGGAAACAGGTGAGATTTTAGCTAGAACTTGAGGAAAGGTAGGAGGCAGTGATGAAGGAGAGCACTGCAGGCATTAGGGGACAGAAAGTAAAAAATGCATAAGGTTGAGAGCTATGGAGTGTCTTGTTCAAGGAAGAGCAAGAAGACTAGAGTCACTGGATTTCAGACTATTAAAGATCGCACTGAGAGCTGAGTGGAAGATGGAATGGAGCAAGGAGAGAGGCTTGTACAAAACAGACCAAGAAGCAGGATATTGCAATATTACAGATGAGGTGATGAGGGCCTGCCCCAGAGTGGTAGAGGTGTCAGAGGAGAAGGATGTCTATGTGAGAGACATTGTGAAAGTAAAATTGACTGATAATGGCAATAGATTAGATGGGGACAGGACTGAGAGAGGAATCAAAAAAAAAAAAAATTCAAGGTAACCAGGAAGGGTGATATTCTCCACAGTAACATGCAAGTTAAGAAGACAGGAGGATTTGAGGGAAAGATATCAGTTTGGAGATGTTGAGTTTAAGATATTTATGGAAAATACAGTTCAAAATGTCCAATAAGTAGTTGGCGAGATGAGTCTTTAGGTTAACAAACAGACTGGAGCCAGATAAACAGATCTGAGAATCATCAGCATAAAGATGGTAATTGAAGCCATGAGAGCTGATTCAGCAACATCTCTAGAGTATTTCATCAAATGGAATACTTCAGAGGGAAAAGGAAAAGAGCCCAGGAAAGAGACCCCCTACCTTTAACAACCATGACCTTGATGAAAATCCATTGAAGAAGAATGGGCTAGAAGGAGAACCAGAAGAGAATAGCATTCCAAAAACCCAGAAATAAGAATTATCAAAGCAAAGAGGGATAAGAACAGTGTCAAAGGCTGCAGAGAGGTCAAAAATGATGAGGATTAAGAAAAAGCCTTACATTTGACTGTTAAGAAATCTTTGGAGAGGGCTATTTCTGTTGAATAATGAGATCAGAAGATAAACTATGAAGAATTAAATAGATAATGAGAGGAAAGGAAGTAGAAACATCTATTGAAGATAGCCTTCTCAAAGAGTTTAGCCATAAAATGAGAGCTATAGCATGACAGCTATTGAAGATGGATTGATCAAGGTGGGATTTTTTAAGGATGGGGAAGACATGGACATGTGTGTAGGCAATAGGGAAGCAGTACATAAAGAGGGAGAGAGCAGGAATGATAGAGGGTCAATCAGCTGGAGAAGGTGGAATGGAATAATAAATGTTTGCCTTGGCAAGGTCAATGGACATCATTATATAAAACTGAAGGGGGAGATAATGGCAGAAAGCATCTGGGTGAAGTGACATGGAGGACTGGGTGGGGAAGGGGAAGGAATCTCAGTGAATTGCTTCAATTTTTTCAGTAAACTATGTGACAAGGTTCTCAGCTGAGAGGATAAAAGAGGGAGAGTCAAAGGAAGTTTGAAGACAATTGAAAAGGTTTGGTAGAACTGCTATAGACAATAGGATAGTGAATTAACTAAGGAGGTCTAAAAGGATTGTTTTGTAGTAGTGAATACTCACTTGAGGTTATATAACTTAAGCTTTTGTGGATCTCATCAGCATAGTTTCATGATCTTCTCAAGCTTTGTTCAGCAATAGAGTATGTAGGAGCTAAAGCAATGGATTGCTGGGAGTGATCCAAGGCTGAGGTTTGGCAAGACAAGAGTGGTGATATGATAAAGAGGCAAGGGACTCAAGAAAAGAAAATTATGCTAAACAGAACTAGTTCACCAAGGGGTCAGTATGGAGAAGGGGAGAGTATAGCAAGTGAAGGCGTGATGGCCTGGGAAAGAATTGTGTGGATGTAGAACAGACTGTGTCGCTGCAAGTCAGGAAGGGTGGAATAACAATACATTGTGATCAGATCATGGAAATTCCGAGTTCATGAACATAGAAGTGGTGAATTTGTGGATGATAGTAAGATCAAAAGTATGGCATTCTTGGAGTGTGGTTCAGGTGGGATAGAAGGACAAGCCATATGAAATAAATAAACTGAGGAACTGGAAAGTTAGCATGTTTGAGGGAATATTAAAAGGTATGTTGAAGTCCTCTAGTATGAGGTCAGGATTTGGAGAGAAGAAAAAGACTGCAAACTAAGCACTGAGCTCTCAATGAAGAAAGGAGTGTCTTAAAGTCGGCAGACAACATCTACTAAGTTCTTGATTAGGTGGCAGACGCAAATTGAGTGAAACTCAAAGGACGACAGATTATTGAGTGATGGTGGTAGAGAGAAAACCTGGAAGCATCAATGAGGAGCAAGTAATATTTCAACTCCCTCATCTACACCTGTGAGTCAGAAGGAATGAATAAAAGCATAGTGAGTGCTGGAAAGAAAGGACAAGGAGTCTTGTTACCAAAAGAGAGTCAGAAGATAGGAGTAGAAAAAACATTTTTTAATGAAATTCACTTTAGAAGACATTCCAGAGAGCACAGTAGCTTTAGGATGGATTTAGGAGGATAGCTTTAGAATGAGTACTGTGGGGTATTATATCAAAAGGTATAGCAATAAGACATTGGACTTTGGGAAATGGGAATAGGTTTGCATGATGACCCCTGGGAGTTCAGAAACACTAGGATAGGGACTGTAGGATGAGAAGGGAGTTTGTTGGCAACAGTATTGTAAAGATAATAAAATTTGAAAGACTTAGGAACTCTGATCAACACACTGGCCAATCAAAATTCCTGACAATTCATGATGAAACATGTTATCCACCTTGAGATAAAGAGCTGATGAACTCAGAGTACAAACTGAATATTAGTTTCTTTTTTTCCCTTTCTTCCTTCCTTCTTGCCTTTTCCTTCCATCCTTCCCTTCCTTCATACCTTCCTTCCTTCCTTCCTTCCTTCCTTCCTTCCTTCCTTTTTCTCTGTCTCTTTTGGAGAGGGAATGGTTGACATGGAAATTTGATTTTTATAATGATACGTTTTTTATAATGATAAATATGGTTTTTTACCTCTCAATGGATGGGCAAGTGTGAAAAGCAAGGGAGAGAAATTATGTCTGAAAATAAAATAGGTAGGTTTTCATTGTCCATAGGGGGTTTAATTTCAGAGTGGGGCCTTGGGCAGTTCAGACAAGATGAAAAGTACTTTGAGTTAAAAAACTGGTTTACTGTCCTTACCCAAGGATAGGGACCAGTCTGGAGGCTAACGAAGTGGTCTTTCTCTTCTCCCCTAGAAAGGAAGAGGCTGCTCTGTGGAAGTGTTTCTCCTTTTCTGATGAAATGTTGGAGATCATGCAAGAGATTCAGGGATGGGATGTTGATGCCATATTATTTAACATCTTTGCTTTAAAATAATTATGTCTTCTGGTTGACTGATTAAGTAAAAAGTAGTCACATAAGTGATCAGTGGGGGAGTTAGATGACTCAGTGGATAGAGTGCTGGGCATGGGGTCAGGAAAACCTTAGTTCAAATCTAGTCTCAGACACTTATTGGCTATATGACTCTAAGCAAGCCATTTAATCTCTATTTACTTTAATTTACAAGAGAAGGAATTGGCAAACAACTCCAATATCTCTGCCATGAAAATCCCATGGGACAGTATGATCCACAGGGATCACAAAGAGTCAGACATGACTTAACAACAAATAACATCAGTAGGAGCTTTGTGAGTCATTATTTTGAGCAGATGTGAACTTAGAGAGTATCTTGAGACTGAAGTAGATGTCCTGAAGTCCCCAAATGTGAGAGAGGGATGTCTCAGGTACTATACAAATAAATTGTGAACTAATTTTCCAACAAAGGATCCAAACTAGCTTCCTAACTTTATCTTCTATTACTTCTCTCCACTTCTATATGCCATACAAAATGGAATCAGTCTCTGATCTCATCCTACTCTCTTCCATTTCTGTGCCTTTATTCATGACACTTCAATGCCTGTAGTGTCATCCCCTTCCATGGTCAAACATTAAAGTTCTTCTTGCTTGTTTTTGAGTGCCTCCTCTAGTAAGTCTCCCTGCCCAATGACGTCTCCTCTCCAACTCCAAATAATTGTTCCTTTTCAAAAATTCTCATTGCTCCTTTCTTGGACCCTCATTTTGCATTTAAGACAGTCACCCTTATTGTGTTCATTCATTTCCATCCCTTTAGATTGTAAGATCCTTAAAAGCAAAGCCTTTGTCATATATACCATTTATATCCCTAATATCTAGCATGGTATCTTCCAACTAAGAGGAGCTACATAAATGAAAAAAATTAACAAAGGTGGGACAGCTAGTTGGCACAGTGGATAGAGCTCTAGGCCTGGAGTCAGGAGGATCTGGATTCAAATCTAGCCTTGGATGCTTGACCCTGGGCAAGTCACTTAACCCCCATTGCCTTGCTCTTATCACTCTTCCGTCTTGGAACAAATAGACAGGACTGATTCTAAAATGGGAAGTAAGGATTTTTTTTAATTTTTTTTTTACTAAGAAAGTAAGAGGTTTTTTTTTTTAAATTTAAAATAAAAATAAGTAAAGGAACTAGGACTTTTAACTGTTTGTTTAATAATCCTTCAACTATACCAAAAAACTTCTCCCTATGGTGTCAGGTCATCCTTGTATATAACCATGTACTTACCTATATACCTAAGGCAGTAATGTTAAGTACAAGTCCAAAAGACTGTGTATCATTTATTTTACTAGTTAACCACAGTGACTCATCAATATTCACCAAAGCAACAGTTACCAGTTGATATCCAGAACTTCTCAATTCAAGTCCGGGTTTCTTTTCATTATACTACTATCCCTTCTTCATTAGCATCAGGATTTCAATATAAAGGCAAGTTTAGTGTGAAACCTAAGGTCAAAACTATGCAGAAGTGTAATAATAGCTAGAATTTATAGAGTGTTTTAAGGTTTACAAAGCACTGTACTAAAATTATATTATTTTATAATGAAAAATGTTTGTGCAAAAATATTCATAGTTACTCTCTTTGTGGTGGCAAAAAATTGGAAAATGAGGGGATGTCCCTCGATTCAGGAATGGCTAAAAAAATTGTGGTGTATGATCATGATGGAATACTATTGTGCTATAAGGAATGATGAGCTGCTTGATTTCTATATGAACTAGAAAGACCTCCATGAACGGATGCAGAATGAAATGAACAGAACCAGGAGAACATTGTACACAGAAAGTGAAGCATTGTGGGAAGATCAAATGTAACTTATTTTGCTACTAATAGCAATGCAATGACCCAGGACAACTGTGAAGGACTTATAGAAAGAATGCTATCCACATTGAGAGAAAAGAACTATGGGAGGAGAAACAGAAGAAAAACATATGATTTATCATTTGTTTATATGGTTATAGGATGTGGGGTTTGGGTTTTTAAAAAATTACTCTATGACAAAAAAATGAATAATATGGAAATAGGTATTGAGTGATAATACATGTATAACCCAGGAGAATTGCTTGTTGGCTCTGGGAGTGGGGAGGGAAAAGAGGAGGGGGAAAAAACATGAATCATGTAACCATAGAAAATACTTTAAAATAAATTTCGTAAGATTACATCATTTTAGCTTCACAGCAATTCTAGGAGATAAATGGTATAAGTTATTCCCATTTGACAGATGAAAAATGAAAACAAAAACTGAGACACATAGGTTAAATGACTTGCCCAGAATCATATAGCTAGTAAGATTGGATTTTAACTCAAGTTTTTCTGTCTCCAGGCTCAATGGTTTATCCAGTGTGCCACCTAGCTACCTTTGCATTTATACGCAAAAACTCCTATTTATTCACCATACAGTCTAATACAACTATACTCCCTATTGCTTGATGAAATGATAGGTGAGGGAATAGAGGCTAGACCACAGAGCGAAATGAGAGAATATGTTTCTATTATGGTCCAGACTATAGTTCCAAGTGGAATTGTTCTATCAGACCATAATTGCTCATCACACAGAATGACCACAAAATGAACTACTGCTAGTATGTACATGTCATAGCCCTATAGTTTTACAGCAGGAGAAGGCCTTAGAAAGCCCTCTTCTCAAAACCTTTTATTTTACAGCTAAGGAAACTGGACCCAGGGATGAATAAGTGACTGACACAAGGTCACGTAAGATGATAAATGGCAGAACTGGGACTGAATCTAATTTCTTAACCTGCAAATCTGGAAAGTGTTCTTTCACTGAGAAGGCACTCAATAAATTATTATTTAATTTTATGTCCATATTGCCTAGTTTTGTCCATTCTCGTTAAAAGTGTTTGGAAGGAAAGATAGATATCTTCACATTCTTCTGTCTTTATTAGAGGGAATCTGGCCAAAATACAATATTGTCATCTGCCACACGAAATCTTCATTGGGGTTAATGATTTGAAGTCAAGAAGTGGCCTCTCAGTGAATCATTGCATGGCCTTTACACTTAAATACAAATAAGATACTTGGTTTCCCTTCCATAAACATCAACGGCAAAACTGTGGATCTGGTTCGGCTTACTTCATTTCTGTTTATTTTCAGTCTGGACACTCTCCAGAAATGTGGCTCATGCATCTTTTTTCATGAAGGTTTGTGTACTTCATTCCCATGCTGACAGAAGTAAACAGAGTTTAAAGCTTTATATAAACATAAACTAGGGTAGTTTGGCTATTTCTATGGTTACTGAAGGAAGCATTCACAAGGGGAGTAAGGAAGGACTATCTCTTGATAATTTCCCATAGCTAGACTTCTAAAGAACCATTAAAATTTTAAAGCATCTTATGAATCATTTTCAGCTGACAAAAGGACAAGTAACAAGCTGATTTATATGAAAATATACTCATTATCAGTTTGGGGTGCCAGATTTTACTTCAATGTCTGCTTCTCAGAGAGTAAAAAATAGATTTTGTTAGGTGAAGAATTCTTTCCAGTAAAGAATTTGATAAACCCTTTAACAAATTCAGCAGACTTCCCAAAAGACTGTGCTAAGGTACCTCCTCCCTCTAAAATGCTAAGAAGGTTTCTTAACTTTGATTTTCTGAGATGGTGCTTGGTAGGAGGAAAAAAAAAAACAAATACATTAGGAAGATGCTTTAAGAGGAAGCAAGGGGATTAGGTACCCACATCTCCCACCCCTTGTCCTTTACTTGTTTTGACCTTTTTGTTGTCTCTCAGTCATTTTTCTGTCATGTCCTTCTCTTCATGACTGGATTTGGGTTTTTTTCTTGGCAATAATACTGCAGTGGTTTGTCTTTTCCTTTTGAAACTCATTTTGCAGATAAGAAAATTGAGAGAAACAAATTAAGTGACTTTTCTAGGGACACACAGCTAGGAAGTGTCTGAGGCCAGATTTGAAATAAAGATGATGAGACTTCTCACTCCAGGCCCAGCACTCTAATTGACTGAGCAAGCCTTCAATTTGCAGTTCTTTGCCATAACAAAGAAAGCTGCTATATATTTTTTAGAATATGTAGGTTCTTTTCTATTTTCTTTGATCACCTTAGGAAATAAACCTAAAAGAGGTATTACTGAGTCAAAAGGTATACACAGTTTTATAGCCCTTTGAGCATAATTCCAGATTGCTATAAGAATGGCTGGATCAGTTCACAGTACCAACAACACTGTATTAGTGCTCACATTTTTCCATATCCCCTCCACTTTTGTCATTCTTAATGTTTATAACACATTTGTTCTCTTAATTTATATTTGTTATCATTATCATCATTATAGCCAAAATAAAAAGCTTACTATGTGGGCAGGCACTGGGCTATTATTATCTCACTTGATCCTCACAACTATCCTGGGAGGTAGGTGTGATTCTCCCTATTTATAGATGAGGAAACTGAGGCTAACAGAAGTGAAATGACTTGCCCAAGGTTGCATAACTAGTAAATGTCTGAGGGTGGAATTTAACTCACACCTTCAGGTTGAGTACACTATCCATTATACCATTTAGCCTATTTAGATATTTTTAAAGATGCAAATCTTATTTATATCCACAGTTTATTTAGTGAACCCCAGCTCCAGTTATAACTTCAATTACAGTTGCAATTTGCAAAGTTCCAAATTAGTGTGCTCTGAATCATCAGTGAGGTCCCCTTCATTACATTGTACAAATTCATCTAGGACAATAACAGAAATAAGAGTGAAGGGCTATTAAGAAATAGACAAGAAGGAAAGTCAAGATAGGCCTGAATTAAGCCCAATTAGAAGCAGCCAGTGGAAATAAATGATGCCTTTCTAGGTGATAAAAAGAGGACTGAATCATAAAATCTTAGAGGGGGGAATGATGGAGCCTTTAAAGTCCTCTAGTCCAACATGCCACACAATGAAGGAATCCCCTTTATTATGGAATAATTCTTGCATTCCTTCAAATGTATACTTGTCCTTCATTTAAACACTTCCCAGTGATAAGGGGTTCCCTACTTCCAGAAGCAACTCATTCCATTTTTTAACATATCTATTGTTAGGAAGCTCTTCCTTACAATAAATTAAAATCATGGCTCTAAGTTTCATATATTTGTCCCAATTCTGCCATTTAGAGCTAACAAAGACTAGGTTTAATCTCTCCTCCACATGACAGAAGGGTGATGTAATGGGAACAAGCAGTGGTCTGGGATTCAGACTCAGCTACTTTTGATTTATGTGCCCTCTTGACCTTAAGGGAGTCCCAACTTCTCTGGCTATGTTTCCTCAATCATACAATGGGAATAATGCTTGTTTTTGCCAACCTAACAGAATTATTGCAAGATCAAAAGAAAATGATGAGGAACAGTTCTGTAATTTTTAAAATGCTGTAAAATCGAAGGCATTATTTCCAAAGCCCATCAACTATGCAGTCATACTTTCATCCCTAAGTCTTCTCTTTTCCAAGCTAAGCATCCTCAGTTCCTTTAACCACTGTTTTTGTGGAATGCCTTTCAGATATTTCACCACCCTAGTTGCCCTCTTCACATATTATACTTGTCAATGTTTCTTCTCAAATATTTTACCCCAAAATGAACATGACTTTTGAAGTGTGTTTTTAATTTTATTTTTATTCTACACTTTGTTGTTGTTCATTATTTCAGTCATGTCCAACTCTTTGTGACCCAATTTGGGGTTTTCTTGGGAAAGAGATGTTGGAATGGTTTGCCTTCTCCTTCTCCAGCTTATTTGACATATGAGAAAACTGAGGCAAATAGGGTTAAGTGACTTGCCCAGGCTCACACAGCTAGGAAGTATCAGAGGCTCAATTTGAACTCAAGATGATGAGTCTTTCTAATTCCAATCCCAGTGTGCTAACCACTGTAGCACCTAGTTGCCCTTACTCTGAATTTTAAAACAGCAAATTAAACATGTATTTTGATATATACTGTGAAAAGTTTGGATATGGAATTGCAAAACCCAATTTTACAAATGAAGAAACTAAGGTTAAGAAAGTTTGACTTTCCCAAAATCACATAGCTCATAAGTGTATAATGCAGGATTCAATTCGTATCTTCATAATTCCAAGTTCAAGCTTCCTACTACTACCCCTCTCTGGCCATTTGAGCATTCCCAACAGATAATGGGTGATGAGGGACTAGAACTAAAGAGAGAAACTTAAGATGTTTATACTTTGAAAATTCCATAAATTCATCCTTCCACTAGTGAAGATTGCATCGCTTCTACCCCTTCTGATTCTGTGCAATGCGTACTCTTTTGTGTTGATCATTTGTTGTTTCCCACTTCCCCTTTATTAGCAGTACACTAAGTGCCATACTTTTTGTTATTACAAGGTAAGATTACATCATTTTTATTTTTTTGGCAGACACATCTTATCACTTACTAATATTATTGAGTTTGTGGTCAACTGACATCCCTAGGGCTTTTACATAGGAACTAGTTTGGAGCCAGTTCTTCCCAGCCTACCCATGAGGAATTTCTTTTTTTTTTTTTTAGTCTAAGATTTAATATTTATCCCTATTAAAGTTCATCTGGCTAGTTTCAGCCCATCATTCTAGGATGCTGAGATCTTCTGGAATCCTGACTTTACCACCCAATTTAAATAACCTTCCTTTTCCAGCTTTATGTCACATACAGATTTTTATTAGCAGGCTTTCTATGTCTTCATCCAAATCATTGATAAAAAACATTGAATGGGAAAGGGCCTACTTCTGTCTGGATTAGGATAATTCAGCCTGGGCTTAAATAGATTGATTCGTTACTTAGAATTTAAGACAGACAAAAAAAACTGATTAACAAGTCTCTCATCCAGCCAATAGGCAACATATTGAGATCAGGAACCTTGATAAGAATATTAATGTATTCAGTTTCCTAAAAATGCTAAAAGGAAATGCCTATGAAAATAGGATCTGGAATACTAAAAGGCATTCTAAAATGGTACAATTGGGCATCGAGGTGGTACAGCGAATAGGATGACAGGGCTGGAGTCAATAAGACTGAACACTTCCTAGCTAGATAAACTTATTAAAGTCCTATTTGACTCAGTTTCTTCATATGTAAAATGAGCTAGAGAAGGAAATAGCAAACCACTCTGGTATCTGTCAAGGAAACTCCAGATGGGTTCAGAAAACTGAACAACAAATACATCCTTGCTAAAATCTTCATTATCAATTAACATCTTGCCACATTTCCAGCTTGCTCCTCCTTGACTCAGCCACAATCAGACTCATCCAATGACAGCTAGGGGGTCCATGCAATGTATGATGCCCAGACCTGGAATCAGAAGACCCGGGTCCAAATCTTCAGATTTTCAAAGGAGCAGGCCATTCAAAAATTCTTTCAGGAAAGAAGATAATTGTCCATGCCCTCAGTAAAGTGGAAATGGTGGTCAAGGCTTAAATATGGTGACATTCTAAAGTCTTCTTCAAACCCTTGATTATAGGCAGAACAGGAGAAAACAGCTCAATTTGTCTTTCTCCTTTCATTTCTCCCAGGACCTTCTGTCAGCTGAAAATACCTGCTGTCTCTATCCTTTTATCTGTCTCTCCCCAGTGATATGATCACCTGGATGCAGGAGAAGTAATTTAATTCTTTCTAATTTATATAAAACCTTATGTACTTTCCATTTTTAGAGATTACTATTAAAAGTTATATTCTCAATTTACAGAATCCATTTTTGATGAATGGATTTGGATATTGGTACTGAGCTAGACCTTTCCTTAAAAGTCCACATGCTTTCTAGTGATCATTAAATATCTCCCATTCACAAGGAAAATTGTCTGCTTTTTATTCAGGGGAGATCAGCTAGCCATTTATCCCATTGAACATTATTTAAAACTGAGGTTCTTAAGCCCCATATAAGGTTCCTAAATTTGATATATTTTTAAATATTTTTGAAGTTTTTATTTCAATATAGTTGGCTTCCTTGTAATTCTGTGTATCTTGTTTCATACATTTAACACTTCTGGAGATTGGTCCAGAGACTTCTTGTCAAGTCACTCTAAACTCTGCTTGCCTTCATTTCCTCATCTGAAAAGTCGGGATAATAATGGCACCTACTTCTCAGAGTTGCTGGGAACATCAAATGAAGTCATTATAAGTTATTTTAAATAAGTAAAAATTTAAAATAAATTTTAATAGTGTAGTGCAGGTGTTATGTAAATGTTAGCTATTTTTTAGTGCTTAGCACAGGGCTTCTCATATAGTAGGTGCTTAATAAATGTTTATTGATCAACTGATAGATAGGCAAGACATCAAAAAGCTTAAGGACTCTGGCTTAAAAGATAAGTGTCTCCTTGTTAAAATATAAGCTGCTTAAGACAGAAATTCACATTTGTCTTTGTATCTCCAGCACTCAGCACTATGCCTGCCTGACATGTTATAATTTCTTAATAAATGTTTATTGATCAACTGAAGGAGGAGGAAGAAGTTAAAGATGACACAAAGATTAGAAAACTGAGTGAATAGAAAGGTCACAGTGCGAGCAACAGAAATAGGGAGGCTCAGAAAAGAAGTTGTTTTTTGGGGGGAAGCCAATACATTTCATTTTGTAAAGGTTCAGTTTGGGGTCCCTATGGGGAAAGATACTGGCTTTAGAGTCAGAGGACATGAGTGCAAGTCTTATTTCTAAGGCTTACCCTCAGTTTCCCTATCTTTATAACAAGAGAGTTGAATTATATGACCTCTGAAATTCCTTCGTCTCCAGATCCATCTTCTATGTAGAAGTGTCAAGTAGTTGGTGATGCATGCCCAAGATCAAGCTCAAGAGAGGATCTAGAACTGAATGTATACATCTAGAAGTCTATTGTATAGAAATAAGTGAACACCAAGTGAGAGAATACACATTGTATCAATCAATCAATATTTAGTTCTTACTATGTATCCCCAGTCACTGTGCCAAATGCTGAGGATATAAAAAGGGGTAAAAGACAGTCCCTGTCCTCAAGAAGTCTAATGGGGAAGAAAACATGCAAATACATACAAAACAAGTTATATATGGGACAAATAGTAAATAATAGAGAAAAAGCCCTAGAATTAAAAAGAGGAAGAGAGGGCTTCCACTAAAAGATGGAATTTTAGTTGAGACAAGATTAGGAGATCCATTAAGAGACTCCAAGTAAGAGCAATAAGATCCATTGAGGTAGGAAAAATAACTCCAAAATAAAATATGTTCTGAAACCTATTTCCACCACATACATACTTGGTTCCTAAGCAAATCTAGCCAAAACAACAAAAAGCAAAACAAAATCATGAACCATCTCCCTTAGGGAAAACCCCAAAATACTATAAATGAGAATTAAAAAAAATTTTTCTGAATAATTCTTTCAAATGCATAAAATAAAGTAAATAGGATTATAGAGGAGCACAACTATATGGAAATAAGATTTTTAAAATATTTTTAAAACAAATTCATGAACCCCAAGTTTAAAAACTCTGTATAAAGGGTTCAAATTGTTCCCTGTTTCCTTAGCCCCATTTTTCAAAGGACTCTAATATATCACTCTAATAGCAGTGTCCTAAAATGTCCTGATGAGGAATGGACCATTCAAACCTTTCCAAAGCTGCCACATTTTCCTAGCCAGTGATACTCAGTCTTCCAAATCCTATAAAAACACACCAAAATCTAAACATGACTTAATAACTTGGCTTCAGCCTGACTGATCTTATCATTCTAATATAATATTTAGTGAGGGTTTGGCATGTCCTGGGTGCTCAGGAAAACTATGCTGTTCTTCTAAACAGTGGGAAATTCACTGTAACTCAGCAAGCATTTATTAAAGGTGCAGCACTATATTAAGGAAATAAATGGAGATAGAGACAAAAGCAAAACAGCCCCTGACCTCAAGGAGCTTACACTCTATTGGGGTGGAATAGGGAAACACAGCATGTAGTCAGATAAATAAATATGAAATATATACAAAGTAACACAAAGTAATTTAAGAGAGAATATGTGTTACCAGCTTGTGCTATCAGGAAGAGCCTCATGGAATAGTTGGAATATGTACTGGGTCCTGAAAAAACAAGGGATTCCTATAATTTGATTCAAAAATATAAATTTTTCTCAGGTTATTGTCATAATAAAAAATAAGAATGAACATTGATATAACACTTTAATAGTCACAAAACATTATATATATATGTATCTATATACATATATATGTATACAATTATATAAATAAGGGTATTATGCCCTAAAAAGGTAAAATAACTTCTTCTAGTAACACACAGAACTATTAAGTGTCTGAGGCAGGATTCAAACTCAGATCTTCCTGACTCACCTCCAGAAGTCTATCCACTCTGCCACTTAGCCTCCTCATGAGTCATTAACTCATTAACTCATTAACAAATCAAATTAATTAATCAAGTTCTTACTTTTTTAAAATTTCATTGACAGGCTATGCTTTTTAATTTTAAGGAAGTAAATGGCATGTTAGCAATTTGTCAACAATTTTAAATCTTGGAAAATTATCTGGAGTCACTCAGAGATTGTCACTTGCCACTGGCTAGGAAGAAATGGCAGGTTTGGAAGATTGTTTGAATGGTCCATCTCCTTAGAGATTAAGTCACCCAGCCCAGTATGAATCAAAAATAAGATTTAAACCAGATTTTAACTTCAAGGCTGGCCCTTTGTCCATTGTGCCTCAATAGTTCATATGAGCTCTTAGGCATCCTCATCCTCATCCCAATTCATAATCTCACAGATTAGTTGGGTGGGCAGCAAGTGGCTAACTATATCTTTTTACTCTGGGTTTTAGAGGTACACCTGATGGGTGCACCTGCTACTAATATTATCACTTGAGAATCATTTAGTCAATCAGTTGTAAATAGTTTTCACAAAGTATTTACTAAAGTAGTACAGAAAAAAAACATTTTTATAAAACATTCCCCAAAAGTCTAATACACTTTCCCCCAAGTACATAAAGAATCTAAGGGAAAGTCTTAATACACTATGACTTATTATTATCCAGTTATAAAATAACCATAACAAAGTTTCCAAATGTAGATTTTAATCTATTTATAAACACTAATGAGAAATAAGCATTATTAAACACATTATATACACATTACACATATATAGACACAATAAAAACATTAAACACATATTATATGCCAGGCCCTTTCAAATATTATCTCATTTGATCCTCAAAAAATTTGTGAAATAGATGCTATTTTATACAGTTGAGAAAACTGAGATAGTCAGAGATTAAGTGACTTGCCCAGAGTCACACAGCTAGGAAGTGTCCAAGGCTGGATTTTAACTCAAGTCTTGATAACTCCAGGGACAGCATTCTGTTCATTTTGCCATCTAGCTGCTTGTAATGAGACATGTATTTTGACATCGTTAATGGTTTGTTTCTGATATAATTGACTATGACTAGAAACAGATTCTTGTTGGATTCATTTTAAAATTTCATTAAAAAGTCAAATAAAATATTGTCAGATGATCTCAATAAACTATCTTCCAACACTAAATTTTTGCTTTGTCAAGAAGACTGCTGGACTGTTTCCTTTGACTTAATTCTTGGCCATTCTAAGTTAACACAGAGGCACTAATTTGACATTTTTAGGTTTCCTTCTGGGGAGAATAGTTTTCTCAATTTAAAAGCTGAATCACTAAAGTGTGTTGAGGCGAGCTAGGTGGCCCTGGAGTCAGAAAGACCTAAGCTCAAATCAAGCTTCAGATACTTACTAGCTGTGTGACCCTGGGCAAGTCACTTATTCCTGTGTGACTCAGTTTCATCATATGTAAAATGAATCTGAGTAGGAAATGGAAAACCAGTCCAGTATATTTGCCAAGTAATCTCCAAATGGAGTCACAGAGTCAGATATGACTGAAATGGCTGATCAAAAATAAAAAGTATGATATTTTCCATTTCTTTCTCTATGTGTGTATGTGGGTTTGTGTGTATCTATATGTGTCTCATCTGAACCTGAGAATATTTGAGAGGCATAATAAATAAAAGTTCAGCCTTGAAATCAGGACTGGTTTCTATTCCTGCCTCTAATGCACAAAGGCTGTATGGCCCTGGGCAAGTCACTTAACATTTCCATGCCCCCAGGCAACTTTTATGTCTGTAAAATGCAGAATATTTGCTGATCTGAATTAGTAAAGGGAATATTTTCACCACCGTTTCCCTAGATCAAGGAGATCACAGGTGGAGAGATGTGGAATGGGAACAGCTAAAGTTTATACCACATTTTATACTTACAAATTGCTACATCTTGATCAGGCAATCACATTAATGGTATGAAAAACATTAGCTTGAACTTTATCAGAATAGCTTTATTATTCTATACTTGATCCTTCTCTTAAAAAAAATAAAAGTTATCTCTGCTCTCTCCTCAGGAAGGTACAACAGAGGAGACCCCTAGGGAAAGGAATCCAGACATCAAGGAATCTTCCCTAGTTTAATGGAGACTAGACTCTGTGGGCCACTTGTCTGACTTCATTTAGTGATAAAAGCTCAGGCATTGGTTTGCCCAGGAGGTTTTGTATCATACTCAGCGCTGGAAGGGACTTTCAAGAAATACTAAGCTCTCTAAGGTTCTCAAAAAGCTGATTTTTTTATGCTTTAATTTCACCCCTTTTCACTTAATTTTCCTTTTTTTCATCTAGAGTTGTGGTCAATCAATGTGGATTCAATCCATTAGTCTCTTGGCTTAACCTAGACCTGATGAAATGTTCTGCCCTTAAATAGTATATGCTTCATTTTTTTAATTATTATTTATTTTAGTCACAATATAATGCATTTCTTTTTTTTCTTAAACTTTTTTTTTTAAACCCTTAACTTCTGTGTATTGGCTCCTAGGTGGAAGAGTGGTAAGGGTGGGCAATGGGGGTCAAGTGACTTGCCCAGGGTCACACAGCTGGGAAGTGTCTGAGGTCAGATTTGAACCTAGGACCTCCTGTCTCTAGGCCTGGCTCTCAATCCACTGAGCTACCCAGCTGCCCCCTACATGCTTCATTTTAACACACTCTAATCACCACTGCAGTTAGGTGGCTCTGTGGGTAGAAAGCCAGGCCTTCAAACAGGAAGACTCATCCTCTTGAGTTCAAATCTGGCCTCAGACAGTTACTAGCTGTTGGCTTTAAAGTCATTTAACTCTGTTGGCTTCAATTTTCTCATCTGTCAAATGAGCTGGAGAAGCAAATAGCAAACCACTCTAGTATCTTTGCTAAGAAAACCCCAAATGGAGTCATAAAGAGTTGGGCATGCCAAAAATAAGCATCACTTAAGCATGGTTTAACTGTATAGTTATTTACTCGTGATTAATGAAGCAAAAGATTTGAAATAAAATATATCAAGACAATTACCAAGGAGGTAACTGATGTCCATCTCTCTATAAGGGATACAGCAGACTCCTAGATCCATGAAGCAAAGCAAGTTCAAAAAAGGCCCAATAGGGAAACTGAGTCACTCTGTTAGAGTAAGATCAATAGTAACTGCTGTATAAAGCCCCTTTTCCCATCTGCAAGGAGTCTAAATATTGACAATTTATTATTTCCTCATGAATTTCTTCATCCCACCCCACCTCTAGCAAGAATCAACATCATTCCCCAGACTCAGCCTCCTTGCTCCCACTCTACAATCAGCATCAGTCTTCAGCCTACTTCACTAACTGATTGAATTATAATTAAATTGAGTTAAATCTTTGGATCTTATCTTTTAAAGGGAGGGCCATAGGACAGATAACAGAAAAGTTTGGAAAGAACCAGAGGTTAGGTGTCCACAGATAAGCTGGTTTAGGGAAACTTCAAAATCCCAAAAGAGAAAGAAGACAGTGGAAGAGAGGAAGAGAAGGAGGAGGCATGGACTTCAGTGATGAAGCTGCTAACTTGGCAACCAAATGTCATGTTTCCTTTCTGGCCATCTTCAAGTACTAGAAAGTCAGGGTTTGTCCCATTAAATCATTTAAACCCTTTCATCAGGCATTTTTCATATTCCACCAGAATTCATGTGAAGAAGACTCAAGGGTTTTTGGTGGAGAGTTTCATTTAGCTCTTGTTCTCCTTAAGTCTCCCCTCAAGCTGCCATGGTCCTACTGTCATCAGGAGGATTGTCTCTCATAGGATATATTTTCCCCTCCTGGCTTTGTATCAGCATATTGTTAGCAGGCTTCTTCTACTCTAACAGTGCCTAATATAAGCAAAGAAAAGGAGGAGTAAGTGTCATCTGAAGTAGCAACTGAGGGAGGTGATTTGTTGAGGATGTCATCTGGGTCTTATAGCTGCCAAAAGCAATAGAGGATAGACAAGGGCAGGTATTGTGTTTAAGAACAGCCCTAAAGGAGGGCAACAAGATAATACAATTGGATAGAGCACCAAGCCTGGAGTTGGAAGGTTCAAATCTGGTCATAGATATTTCCTAGCTGGGTGGCCCTGGGCAAGTCATTTAATCCTGTTTGCCTAGCCCTTGCTCTTTAATTGTCTTAGAATTGTTACTAAGATAAAAAAGTAGAGTCTAAAGAAAAAAAAAAACATTAAAGATTTAGCAAGCATGAAATTTGGCCACTGCTGGCATTACAATAACCCCAAAGCCCACTGACATGACACTACTATGTTTGAGATTTCACTTTGTCTGTTACTTATCCATCCTCTAGATTCCTTTATTAGATGATTCCTCCAGTTCCCTGATTTCTACTGCGATTACTTTTTCATCTTCTAGATCCCCTGGAAACCAGAATCTCATTCACACTCTCAATCTTTGCCCTTTCTGGGACTCCATCTCACCGAGTCTTCTTGCCTCGAGGTCCCCTGGTATTACTCTGTCAGTCTTCACACTGTGTTCACTGATTGATAGGATCATATTGCTACAAGAGACCTTAAAAGGTGTCCAGTCTAACCCCCTCATTTTTCAGAAGAACTTAGAGAAACTGTGACTTACCTAAGATCACACAGATAATAAATGGCAGAGCAAGGATTTGAACCCCCATCATATAACTCCAAATCCAGTGCTCTTTTCACTATAGTTTGCTTACTTTCATATAAATCTTCATTAGTCAGGTGAGCTAGCCCACCTCAATGGAGGGTCACAATATGACAGTATCAGCCCCACCATTATTGGGTTCAATCATTTTAGTAAATGGCCAGTGGGGTAATACTCCTGGGATTCTGGTGGTACTCTTATTTTCCAGCATTTATTAAGACCTCACTATGTAGCAAGAGACTATGCTTGCTAGGTGCTAGAAATATAATATCAAAAATCCTTGACCCCTAAAGATCTTTTATTCTACAGTTGGGGATAGGGGGAGGAATATCTCATATATACAGAGAAATAAATGCCAGGGATGCTCAAAATAGAATAAAGGGCCTGGGCCTGGGATTTCATTCATGTAGAAAATTCTCAAATGAGCATTTTCTCAACAGCTTATGATCTTTTTTGTTTTGTTTTTAATTTTTTTAATTCGGAGGTATTTTGTTTTCCCAATTATATGTAATAACAATTTTCAACGTATGTTTATCAAAATTATAAGATCCAAATTGCCTCCTTCTGACCCTTCCCTCCCCCTTCTAGGAAGTGGTAAGCAGTTTGACCTGGGTTATACATGTATTATCCCGCAAAACATGCTTCCATATTAGTCATCAAGGAACTTCTAGTCTTAGAGAGAATGTGACTTAGAGGTTAAGCAACGTGCCCAGCATCATACATCCAAGTATGTGACAGAGCTAGTCTTCCAGTATTTACTAGGACACACATAGACATACATACACACTCATATTTGCATACATATATATGTATGTATATATACACACATGAAATATGTTTATATAATAATATATAGAAAAGATATATAGAAAAAATATATAAACAGAAAATATATATAGAAAAATATATATATAGAGAGAAAAAAGTTATTTCAAGAAGGAAAGGCCACTGAGAATGGAGGGGATTGGTTCAAGGAAAACCTGAGAAAGAAAGTGGCTCCTGGGCTTTGAAAAATGCCTAGAGAGTGTCAAGCAAAATTCAGTTGAATATGTGATTAGGCAATATACAACATGCTATCAAACCTCAGTCCTCCAGGCTGTTTCTCCAACCCATTCTGAAGTTCCCAACTCCTACCCCAATTGGACCATATGAGCCTTAACTACTAAATGAATGATATTGATGTCTACAGAACTGGTGTGGAATCCATTCCATTATTTTATTGTCACTTCACAAATGCAATTTGCAAACTATTTATAGGAATCACTGGCTGAATGAATATTTATTGAGTCCTCTGGGCACTGAAGCACATATGAGAAAAAGCTTCTGACTTACAGGTGCTTAAATATTAAGAGAAAAGTTAGACAGACACTGATCAATTACTGTCTTCCTATTGTTTTTTTCTCCTTCACTCAGTGAAATGCCAAGCCTTTATACCATCAAAATCAATTGACAAGCATTCCTTCCAATTATTTTTTAAGATAAATTTAGTGGAGGGTGTTTCTTTTTTCCTGGTTTTCATTTGTGCAATTTTCACGGTAATAAAGATAGTTTGATTGTTCCAAGAAAATAGTCATGCACTGCAACTATTTAGAGAAAAAACTAATCGTTTCCCTGGAAAATATTATATATGATTATTTAAAGGAGGGCAGAAGAAAGCTAGAAAAATATAAGGATGTAGTAAAATGAGCACTGGATTTGGACCTATGGGTCCCAAGTTAGAATTCTGGCTCTAGTTACTACCTAAGGGAACTCCAGCAAGTCACCTCGTTTTTATGGGTATCATTTTTCTGAACGATATTTATTAAAATTCTACTCAGCTGCAAGGCATTAGAATAGTAGACAGAAAAAGAAAGGAGCAAAATAGCCTCTGTGGTCCCAAGGAATTTCGATTTTACTGGGGGATGTTGACCTTTGTCCTTTGTTTCTGAACTGGATTTAAGTGAGGCAGAGTTGCACAAAGTCATCAGCCTCACTCTTTCTTCCAGGGTCATCGATGTCCAGCGGCAAGACAAAAGTCAGGATGACTTATCCCTGGATACCAGGGATGACTTTGGCTTCTCAATGTCTGACTGAGCTCTAAGCACTCCACGATGTCTGCTTCAGCCACCTGCACAGTCATTAGAAGAGTGTTCTCATCTGTCCATTCTTCTGGAGGAAGTCTTCACATGCCTGGAGTAGACACCCTCTAACTCAGAGATGGGCTTGAGCCCCATAGGATCCCCTCTTCCTGGGTTGGGCTGTCTGCTGAGACAGTTTTCCTGGGGCATAATTGCTCTGCATGCTATAGCTTCTTAGAGTCCACAGGTGAGATTTGGGAGAATGGTGGAAACCAAAGGTGGATGAATGGCCCTGAAAAGGACTTAGCAATCCCTCACACCAGAGGAACACTCCATAGTAGGGGATATAACACTTTCTTAAGTGCTTTGATGAATCTCAAATCTCATCAAGGTGGCACTCCTTCCAATGGCATAGATTATTACATCCAACCGAGCCTTTTCAAAATACTGATGCACTCGCCCAATGCCTGTTGAATGGTAGATAAAGATGGACTGAATGTCAAAGTAGAAGCTACTGAGTGATGATGGAAGAAGAAGAGCTTAGAAATGGTTAGAGAGCACAAGGAGCATTCCAACTGACCCAACCTCAATAGATGAATTGGGAAACCAGTGAAAGTACAACTAGTTTTGGAAAATGAGGTCAGGAAGTCTATCACCAGAAAGGAACAAGGTCTCAGTGAGAGCCAGAAGATAGAAGGAAGGGGAAAGAAAAAGGTTTGACAGAAGCAAGATTTTTCCTTAAAAATTAAGCATTCCTGAGAGGGGTGGGTAGCCTCAGCATAGAACACTGGGGTGGGAGAGCAGAGGGTTTGTTGGGGGTATGATAATAAAGGATAAGACAAGAACAGAGAAGGAATGAGATGAAGCAGGTAACTGGAAGAGATGGAATGGCATTTTGTCTCCTAAGTTTTTTTTGAAGTCTTATGTAGTGATAGCATTATGAGCTTAAAATTTAATATATAATAATTCCAAGTATTATACTTTATAACATTTATTAATAATAACTTGAAGTAAAGGAAAATAAAAAGCTAGAGTAAAGAGGGAGCTACAGGGAGTCATGAGAGAAGAGAACCTAGTGGGCAGTTACACACAACTTATTTACCAAATGTGAGGACACAATGTGGACAAAGGAAAAAGGATTCTGGGAGATGAAGTCCAAGGGTTTAAGATTTCTAATTACACAGTGTAAAGAGGATGATTATTCTGTATTTAAATAATCAAGCAGAGCTTCTATATAGAAACATAATCAAATAAAACCTAACCCAGATATAAAAGTACAATTTGCTGCTCTAAAAATTGTGTCATACCTTACACTACCTGGAGTTCCAATTATAGTTCTAGCTCTGGGCCTTCTCCTTCCCTCTTGTCCTAGAAAACTAAAATTCTGTTAGTTACTCAAGGATTTTTATTATCTATTGTATTCTCTCAGATTGGCTCAGTGACAAAAGTCTTTAAAAAATAAAATTGCTGAATTCAACATCTTCAAATACAAATATCAAATTGCCTACATCAGTAATAATAGGAGGAAGCTAATGTCTTACCCACTTTAAATAATGTGTCACTTTAAAGAATTCAAATATAGACGTTGGTAATAAAGGGCAGGTATAACTGCCTCTTGATTATCAACAGAATAAGGAAAGGAACTCTGAGTTTTTTAAAATAGCAAGAGCAATTCTAGAGGCAATATTTTGAAATCCCGTAAGTGGGAAGTCATGACGTCAGTTTATGCATAGTGTTTTGGTTTTTGCTAAAGAAAATTTTCTATGGTTGGCTGACTAATTCAAAAGATTTCCATTTTGAAACCGCTGAGCATGTCTGATTGGCAGCCAAAGAAGAAGAAGACATGAAAATCTTAATGTGATCTATTACAAAAATGAAACAAACTTTTTTTTTTTAATTTCTTAAAGCTATAGTTGAAAAGAGCTTACCATTTAATGGAGATATAAAATGCACAAGATAATATGTTAAAATTAGTTTTGTAACTTCAGATTTTTGATATTGCCTCTCCCTTCTACCTTCCCTGATTTAGAAAAGGAGGCAAATTTGTGTTTTTCTTCTCAGGCATTTGATCCCTATCATTTTATATTTTCCTGAAGTAGATTTTCAAGATGGAGCACAATGAATAGAATACCAGGCCTGGAGTCAGGAGGACCTGGGTTCAACTCTGGCCTCAGACCTTCCATGGCCAAATTACTTTGGCCAAATCCCTGTGACTAGCCCTGGTCACTTTTCCATCTTAAAACTTATACTAAGACAGAAGGTAAGGGATTAAAAAATGAAAGAGAGAATCTTCAAAATCATTAAGAAAAGCCTGAGTAGACAGCATGGAAGAGGAGAAAGAATACTAGCTCTGAAGTTAGAGGACCTAAGTTTAAATCCTGACTGTGGGGTTTACTAACTATGAGACCGTCAGTAAATCCTCCCTGGGCCTCAGTTTCTTCATCTGTAAAATAAGAGAGTTTGGGCTAGCTATTCGCTGAGGGTTCTTCCCATACTAGATATATAATTGCTCATTATATACATGGGGAAACTGAGGCTCAGTAAAGTGACTTGCTTAAGTTAATGTATGTATTAGAGGTACAAGTGAGATTTGAACCCAAACCGTGTGATCATAATAAATACAGTGATATCTCTTCTAGTATTATTGTTACCCAATTCTTCCTTTCTTTTTTGGTGGGTCTTGGAAAGAAATGTTCTAAAGACAAATTGCTTTCCTGCTACTATTATTTTATATTTGATTATATTATGTTATATATTTATATATGGATAAGTAGATAAAATAACAAGAGCCTATCTATAATTCTAGCCACCTGATGGTGACACTTTATTTTCTACCACTTCATTACAAAATCTCAGGTCCAAGCTCCTTAAAGGTAATTTTTATCTAATTTCTGATGGTCATTACCTGATCCTGAATCACTAATAAAAACTTCTTCATGGGGGGGAGGGGTGCAGCTGGGTGGCTCAGTGGATTGAGAGTCAGACAGCCCAGACATGGGAGGTCCTGGATTCAAATCTGACCTCAGACAGACACTTTCCAGCTGTGTGACCCTGGGGAAGTCACTTAACCCCCAATGCCTAGCCCTTACCACTCTTCTGCCTTGGAACCAATACACAGCATTCATTCCATTCATTCCAAGACAGAAGGTAAGGCTTTTAGGGAAGAAAAAACAACAACTTCTTCACGAATTCATGACCAAAGAAGCAATAGAAAGCACTATGAGATGCAAAATGAATAACTTTGATCATATTAAACTTTAAAGTTTTGTACAAACAAAACCAATGTACCCAAGATCACAGGGGAAACAAAAAAATGGAGGAAATTATTTTATAACAAATTTCTCTGATAAAGGTTAAGAAAAATGTATAAGAATACAAGTCATTCCCTAATTAATAAATAGTCAAAGGATATCAATAAGCAATTTTCAGATGAAGAAATCAAAGCTATTAATAATCATATAAAATGTTCTAAATTCTTCTTCATAAGAGAAATACAAATTAAAATACGTCTGAAGATACCACCTCATACCTATCAGATTAGCCAATATGATAGTAAAGGAAACTGATAATTAATTGTTGAAGAGAATGTGGCAAAATTGGGACACTACTGCATGATTGGTGAAGTTGTAAACTGATCCAACCATTCTGGAAGGCAATTTGCAACTATGCCCAAAAGGTTATAAAACTGTGCATATCCTTTGACCCTGTAATACTACTCCTAGATCTATATACCAAAGAGATCAATAAAAAGGGGAAAGGACCTACTTGTGCAAAAATATTTATAGCTGCTCTTTTTGTGGTGGCAAAGAATTAGAAATTGAAGGCATGTCCATCAATTGGGGAATGGCTGAACAAATTATGGTATTTGTTGGGTGTGGAAAACTCTTGTGCTATAAGAAATGATAAGCAGGATGGTTTCAAAAAAACCTGGAAATGAACTGATACAGAGTAAAATAAGCAGAATCAGGAGAATATTGTATACAGTAACAAGAATATTGTATGATGATCAACTTTGAAAGATTTAGCTATATACAATGACCTGAGACACTTCTGAAGGACTTTATGACAAAGAATACGATCCACCTCCAGAGAAAGAACCATTAGAGTGAGATGCAGATCAAAGCAAATTATCTGTTTATTTTCAGTTTTATTTTGGGGGGTTTGTTTTATATGAATAATCTCTTAGGACAATTACTTTAGCAAAGTTGCAGGGTACAAGATAAACCCACATAAATCATCAGCATTTCTGTATATTTCCAACAAAACTCAACAGCAGGAGCTGGAAAGAGGAACTCTATTTAAAATCACTCTAGACCAGTGATGGGCAAACTACAGTCCATGGGCCAGATACAGCCCCCTAAAATGTTCTATCCAGCCACATGACATTATTCCTAATCTGACAAATACAATGAGTAGAATACAATATAATGACACTTCAAAAGAGTTGCCTTAGAAACAGACTGACAGATGAGCATTTCCTTTCCTTTGGCCCCCTCTTTAAAAAGTTTGCCCATCATTGCTCTAGACAGTATAAAATATTTAATAATCTATCTGCCAAGACAAACACAGGAATTATATGAACACAGCTACAAAACACTTTTCACACAATTAAAACTAGATCCAAACAACTGGAAAACATTAATTGCTCATGGTTAGGATGAGCTAACATAATAAAATAAAAATGGCAATACTACCCCAAATTAATTCAGCACCATACCTATCAAACTACCAAGAAACTTTTTTTATAGAATTAGAAAAAATTATAACAAAGTTCATCAGGAAGAACAAAAGATCAAGAATATCAAGGGAACTAATGAAAAAAATATGAAGAATAGGGGCCTACTAGCACCAGATCTTAAATTGTACTATAAAGCAGTGGTCATCAAAACAATATGGTACTGGCTAAGAAAGAGAAGGGTGGATCAAAAGAATAGACTAGGAATAAATGACCTCAGCAAACTAATCTGATAAACCCAAAGATCCCAGCTTTGGGGACAAAAACTCACTATTTGACAAAAACTCCTGGGAAAATTGGAAAATAATAAGGGAAAAATTGGGTTTAGATCAACATCTTACTCCCTACACCAAGATAAATTAAAAATGGGGTAAATGACTTTATAAAGAGTAAAATCATAAATAAATTAGATGAACATAGAATGTACACAGAGACTGATAGACTGATAGTATACCTGTCAGATATGTAGGAAAGGAAGGAATTTAAGACCAAGCAAGAGATAGAGAACATTGCAAAATGTAAAATGAATGACTTTGATATCAAATTTAAAAGTTTTGGTTCAAACAAAATCAATGCAACCAAAATTAGAAGGAAAGCAGCAAACAGGGAAAGCATTTTTATAACAAAACTATCTGACAAAGGTTTAATTTCCCAAATATATAAGGAACTAAGTCAAATCTACAAAAAATCAAGCCATTCCCCAATTGACAAATGGTCAAGGACATAAATAGGCAATTTTCACATGAAGAAATCAAAACTATTAATAAGCACATGAAAAAGTATTCTAAATCCCTCCTGATTAAAGAAATGTAAATAAAAACAACTCTGAGGTACAACCTTACACCTAGCATATTGGCCAATATGACAGCAAAGGAAAGTGATAAATGTTGGAGGGAAATAAATAAACGTGGTGGCAAAATTGAGACACTACTACACTCCTGGTAGAGTTGTGAATTGGTCTAACCATTCTGGAAGGCAATTTGGAACAATGCACAAAAGGCTTTAAAATATTGCCTGCCTTTTGATCCAATCATACCACTGCTGAGTTTGTACTCCAAAAAGATAATAAGGGAAAATATATGTACAAAAATATTTATAGCTGTGCTCTTTGTGGTGGCAAAAAATTGGAGTATGGGGGGGGGGTCCATTGATTGGGGAATGGCTGAACAAATTGTGGTATCTATTGGTGATGGAATACTATTGTGCTCAAAGGAACAAAGAACTGGAGGAATTCCATGTGAACTGGAATGACCTCCAGGAATTGATGCAGAGTGAAAGGAGCAGAACCAGGAGAACTCTATACACAGAGACTGATATACTGTGGTAAAATTAAATGTAATGGACTTCTGTACTAGCAGCAATGCAATGATCCAGGATGATCCAGAGGAACTTATGAGAAAGATGCTATCCACATCCAGAGAAAGAACTGTGGGAAAAGAAATGCAGAAGAAAATCATATGATCCATCAGATAGTTCAATGGGGAAATCCTGGGGTTTTGATGTTAAAAGATCACTCTATTGCAAATATGAATAATATGGAAATAGATTTTAAACAATGATACATGTATACCCCAGTGGAACTGCTTGTCATCTCTGGTAGGAGGGAAGGAAGAGAGGTGGGAAAAATCACGAATCATGTAACCATGGAAAAATATTCTAAATTTAAAAAAATAAGAATAAGCAGTAACCTTTCTTTCATTTATAGTCTTAGTGAGGGGCCTAGACCAATGAGAAGGCAAGTGACTTGCCCAAGGTTATTCAACTACTATAAATGAGATCAAAATTTGAACCTAGTTCTTTCACACTGAAAGGCTAACTTGCTTATCCACTACTCCATTCTTCCTCTTTCTAGAGATGTGAGCTATTATTTTATTGTTGCCCAGAACTAGCCCTGCCTTCAGGCTCTCTTTAAATGAGAATTTGCCTTGGAAATTAAGTAAAACCTCAGTACAAGTAGTTGGATGTATTCAGTACTTGAAGTCACATATCACTAAATTACGCAACTGTTGGCACTAAATATTTGGACTATTCAACTGGCAAAAAGAGGAATAGTACTGACCTCTAGATCGACAAAGCAGATGAAACACAAATAAATTGTCTATGCCAGCCTCTTCTAATTAACTTACAAGCCAGAAACATGTTCGTCTACATTTTTGATGTCATATTTCTGAGTGTCACAAGTTTCTTGCACTCTAATCTTCTTTTTGAAATGGCAGTACTCAGCAGAACATGTGTGTTTTGTTTTGCTTTCGGCAAATTCCAAATACAGGTCACTGCACTGAAAGAAAGGCTGGTTTAAATAATGCCGTTACAAATGGACTACCTGGCATCACTTGGGAGTAAAAGAAATCTAGCACGGAAAAAAATCTGGTTTCCTCACAGTCCTTCTTCCCCTCCCTCTCCCATCTCCATCCCAGTTCTGCCACAGAAAAACTGCAGGGGAGTTTCTATTCAAAGGATTAAACAAACCATGTCAATGAAAAGTCATTATCCAAAGGCCTTTAAAAAGAAATTACTTCATTTCAGCATCTTTTTCTATAGTTTCCTTACTAAGGTACAGGCTCTCCCACGGAGGCATTATGAGAAAAGTGGTCCAAGCACACCCAGGTGCTGACTCTCTGTGAGAAGGCTGTCAGTCTGTCACCTGGGTTATCCATAGGCCAGCAGTGAGACAGAACCTAATGGGCAAAGGGAGCAGCTACTACCAAAGGTGGTCTATATAGGCAGAGGAACAAGTAGAGTGGCGAGAGATCTCAAAATAGGATGCAACAACAAAGCAGAGGAGAAAACTGCTTAAAACCTGACAGCAGGTGCTGGGAGTCCAAGAAGCCAGTTTCCATGGAACTGGATAACAAAAACCAACAAATAAAGGCAGTGGTGAGTAAACCCTTTTGAAGTGCAGGCCCAGAGACATCGAAGAATGGAAATGCAATCTGAAAAAAAGAAAGTTAAAATACCTCTTGTCTCCTGTCCAAAGATTCTGTAAATCTGAAAATCCCATTTGCTTTCAAAGAGAAAGGTGTGATAGACCACATCTGTTGATCTACTTAACACATTCAATTTCCTCCTTCACATTTTCTAATCCCTTGAGGGAGTTGGTAACTTTGGAATGCCTTTGGTGTTTCAGGGAGTTGGGAGGGAGTCAAGGAGTACAGTCTTTGTGGACACTAGGCTTTTTGTGACAAGGCAAATTTTCTATGCAGATGACCTGGTTCCTATGGCTGCTTTAGAAGATGAAAATAGCAGATGAGAGAGCACGATTTCCTAAGACCACAAAAACTCAGCTTTCCTGATCACCTGTAAGCCAGGTGAATTTGTAAATAATTTTTGTCCATTTGGGGCAGCCTGTTGTTTTTTTTTTTTTTTTTAATTCTTGCAACTCCATTTTATAGAATATTTACCTTTACTTGTAATATCAACCCTGATCAAGACTTTTCAGAAGCTTGGCATGAGATTTCTTTAGTTACAGAAATGGAAACATTGGCTATGAGGGTCATTGGGTGCAGAGAAGTGAGATGGGGCAAAGAAATGCTTTGAAAGTATGAATCCCTGAACTGAAAGTAATAGCTATAAATAGTAAATTCAAATGCTCTCTAGAGATGTATACATACATGATTATGTGTACATATTTCATTAAATAAATTTCAGTGTTACAACGCAGAATTCACAACCATCCCCATTTCTAGTATTTTATAAAATCTCACTAAAGTAAGAGAAATTCAAAAGAAAACAGTTCCACAATCAATTATAAAGAAAAGGCAACAGTCTAGTTCAATCTGTTCCTGAAGTCATTTTAAGCAACACATTATGAACATGCCATTGGACTTTCTTGCCTGTCGTTGATTTACTTTCCTGGGAAGTCAAATGATTACAAGAATGGCATTCACTGGGTAATTGTGACAGCTGTATATCTAAAAAGTCTCTGCGTTTGCAGTATTAAAGATAGTTTCTTCTGACAAGCAGCTAAATAAATTGCTTTACCGCCCCTATTGAGGGCAATATCTTGTTCACTTTGGGAAACCGCTGAACAAATAAAAATGAGATTGCTAAATAGCCTCATGATTTGCCCTTCAGGAGTCTAGTAACAGATAATTTCATGAGTGATCCTTTTTCTGATGTTCCTAATATAGTGTGAAATGAAGAAAGGAATACTATTCATTCTTGCTGACTTTCAATGCAAACATATTTTAGAAGGGAACATCTACCAAATATATATGCAGTCCCTCAAATAAGATAAATGCTAGGTGTTTCCCTGACCCTACATATGACTTACACATAAACATTATACAACTACATAGTTTGTGCTACAAAAAGGGTAATTTCTTCATAATTTTAAGGTAGTTTTCCACTGTTCCAAATGAACTTGACCAGAGGTAGCATATATTTTAAGGAGGCTAACTCCAGAATTTGAGATTTCAAATTTATGTACCATTGATTGATAATCATTGTGTCTATGTGCTAGATGGTGGGGATATGGATAAGTATGATGGGAATCCTTACCCTTATGGAGCTTAAACTCTAATTGGGGAAATAAGAATACATACGTCTAGGTAGCACAGTGGATACAGCACCAGGTATAGCTTTAGGAAGACCTTGGGTTCAAATGTGACCTGTATGACCCTGAGCAAGTCATTTAACCTTAACTGCTAGTCTTTGCCACTCTTCTGCCTTAGAACTGATACTAAAAGAGAAGGTAAAGGTTTAAACAAACAAATAAAAAAAACATACAAAAATGAAAAGATAATTGTGAAATGAGAGGTCCTACATCATGACAAAAAGCATGAGTCCTGCATTGTTAACACAAACAATAATGATAATTTCATCTTACATTTATATTCTGCCTTATAGTTAAAACTATTTTATGTACATTGTGTACATTTATGTACATTGTTATTACTATTCATAGTAATAACAATCCTACAAGACAAGTAGGAGAGGTACAGATGAGAAATTCAAAAATCAGAGTGGTTAATAGTTATCCAAAGTCACACAACTAGTCAGAAACAAGCTTCAAACCCAGATCTTCTCAGTCTGGTCCAATGTCAAGCTAACATATATAAGAAATTATTCTACAAAAAGTATCCATAGCCATCAATGGAAGAAAAAAAGGGGGGCAATATGTAACCTGACCCCTAGTTATTTAAATTTATTGAAGGACTATCTATGTACAAAATGCAAGTTGACCTGAATCCTGAAGGATTGGTAGAGCACATCCCTATTCTCTAGGTTATCAGTGAGCATAGAATCTTAGGAGAATAAAAGTACAGATGGCTCAGTGAACAGAGAGCCAACCCTGGAGATAGGAGGTCCTGGGTATGAATCTGGCCTCAGATACTTCCTAACTGTGCCACCCTGGGCAAATCACTTAACCCCCATGGTCTAGCCCTTACTGCTCCTTCTGCCTTAGAACCAATACATAGTATCAATTATAAGACAGAAGAAAAGGGTTTTAAAAAAAAAAAGAATAAAAGAGAAGCTTCAAAGTGGAAACAAAGAGGAGAGAGAGGGAGGGAGAGAGAGACAGAAAGGGGGGGGCGGAGGGAGAGAGAGAGAGAGAGAGAGAGACAGAGAGAGAGAGAGAGAGAGACAGAGAGAGAGAGAGAGAGAGAACAATCCTAACTTCTGTCAAAATGTTGGATGAAAAAAAGAATGTGACAGAAAAGCAAGACTGAGTATCTCTAAATAAGAAGCAGAAACTTTTTCTCACAAAGGAAAGCTAGATTGACTGGGAAAATGCAGCTGTTTGTAGTTCAAGGAACAATAATGTGAATCCATAGCTACCCCCAGGGGGGAGTTTATCCAGTAATGCACAGAGGAGAAAGAAATGAGTAGTAATATTTGATGGTTTCCAGTACAATGAGGCAGCTATCTGTTGATCTGACAATAAACAATAGATATGACTTGGCATATGTACAGGAAAGAGTATGAGACGTCTCAAACATGACAACTACTACTCATGTCTGACTATTCATATTAGAACAAAATATATTGCCAGAAGGACCTAGAAAGAACTTCTTAAGATTATTAAATCCTTAGGAAAAAACAAACCATAGGATCTTAAGGACACTGTGATGTCTTTATCACTGCTACTAACTGCAAGTAGTGACTTCAGAAATTTTTTTTTTAATAGGTTTGGGAAATGAACAGGTGACAATGAAAATGGTGTCTAAGAATGTGATTTGTAATGATAAGCCATGGAAAATCAGTAAATACTTAATAAATAGTTGTTAAAAATGATTGACATGTAGAGAATATTATATATAGGTTATATATGTACATATAAATACTATATATTAAAATGTATAAAAGGGGGAATAGAGTAGCTATATTATTAGTAGTATATATGCAAGATATATTACTTTTAGTAAGATATAGAATTAGTATATTAATGTTAGTAAGATACAGTCATGGCAGGAAATCTAAGAACTTAAAGCAAGGAAATATGTAGGAATGCATTGGGTGAGGAACAGATAGAAGAAAAAACCACTTCTCTCACTTCTATAGAAGCTTACCCTCTCAATCATTCTCCCCCAAATTCTATCATCTTCACATTCTCCTATCTACTATCTTCTACTTACAGCCTACATTCCTTGTCTCCTCCAACCTTACAAAAATGGTACTTGGCCCCAAAAGTCCCTCAAGCAATTATAACTGTCACACAAATTCTTCAATGTAATCAACAAGAATTGCTTCCACTTCCTCAAAACCTACCCCCTCCTCAATTTCTTACAAGCTGGCTTCAAGCCCTACTACTCAACAAACTACTCAAAGAATCAAAAATTCTCCAAAGATTTCAATGAGCTTTTAAATGCCTCATGAAAAATTCTCTTCTTAGTCCTTATACTTATCCTACCTATCCTTAGGGAAGCCATCTCTGATTCTAGAGGCCCTTATAGTTAGTAAAGGCAGGATTTGAGAGCTCTAAATTGCCTTTAACAATTTATCACTGACCTACCTTTCCCAAGTTATTATATATTACTCCCTTTTATATGCTGTGGAATCCAGCCCAACTGGCTTTCTGGGCTGGTCTTCACACCCAACACTCCATCTTCCATCTCTGAGCATAGAACAAACTGACTCCTACGCTTAGGATATATAGCAGCTCTTCACTTTTGCCTTAAAAAAAAAACTCCTATGCTTAGGATATATAGTAGCTCTTCACTTCTGCCTCAAAAAAAAAAACTCCTACGCTTAGGATATATAGTAGCTCTTCACCTGAAATGCCAACTCCTGGGCCAGACTTCCTGATACCCTAAACTATGAGTGCCTCCCTAACCTCAAAATTAAAATGTAATTATTTTATGTATTTGGTATATACTTAGAAGTGTAGATGATGTTTCCTTCCAGTAGAATATCACCATATTGAAGACAGGGATTTTTCACTTAGTAGGTCCTTTCTATTGATTGATTATTTTATGACAGTATCACTTGTCAAAGATCAGCACTATCCAACTAGATAGATCTGTTGCTGTATATTTGGAATTGGGAAGATGCCATTTAAAAGTATGTTATATATTTCCTATGGACATGTGAGAGACTTTGAAACTACATTTCCCATGATTCCTGATGACAAACAGGAAGTATGATGATGTAAGAGAGGGGATAAGTCTCCTGGGTCAGGAGGAAGTGACCCTCTTAGCTAAGAGAGGTAAAATAGCTGAGGCAATGTGAATTCTTGCAGGGGCGTGGTCTAATGATTTTATCCCTATCAGCATGGCTTTAATTAAACTACTAATTTCTATTATTATATCAGTCTTTATCATTTTTTAATCGTAACTTTGCTGATGACTAGGAAAGAAATTAGAGCATGGAAAACCTGGGTTAAGGTTTGTCAATTAGACCATCTGAGATGGTTGAGAGTGGGAAATGGAGGAAAGCGCAATAAGGATGAAAGGATGAATAAGAAGTATTAGATAAAGAGTAGAATCCTGAACCAGCCTAATCCATGATCATTCATTAGAAGTGAGACCATACAGTGCTAGGGATGAGGTATGGATAAAAAAATAAGCATAAAATGCTCCCAAATTATCAGGCCAAGAGAGTCTGATCCATTAGCCAAGTGGAGTCCAGAAGGCATAGGAAAATCAAGAGGAGAGTTCAAGGGATTCCACAAAGAATACAAGCAAGAACGTTTGGCTTTGTTTGCTAAAGTATCACTGAGAAGCTGCCAGATGACAAGCTCTGCATAGTATAGAGCAGTGTTCAGTAAATAATTCCTTCTTGAAATAGACCTTTCCCTATTACTACTTCTTGTGCGATAATATAACATCATTAGATATGAGGTGACACAATAGACAGAGCACCAACCCTAGAATTAGAAAGACCCAAGTTCCTATGAAGTCTCGGTCACTCTGAAGCTAGTCAACTTCTGCTTTCATCAGTTTCCTCAGCTATTAAATGGGAACAATGATAACCCCTATGCCTCCCAGGGTTGTTGTGAGGATTAAATGTCAATATTTTAAAGCGTTTTACATACTGCCTAAACATAATGGGTATCTTATAAAGGCTATTATTAGTATTATACATTAATAGCTCACTTTATGAAGTGCTTAAATGTTTCCAAAGTCCTTTACTTACAAAAGTACCCTGTGAAATAGGCCAGGAAAATATCCTGGTGCCCATTCTACAGATGAGGAAACTAATGTTCAGGTAGGTAAAATGGTTTGTCAATGATTATAAGTAGTAAAATGCTGAGCAAGGGGTTTTACTGTTTTCTGTCTCCAAGTTCAATGCTCTTTCCATTACACAATGCTGCTTCTTTAAGATAATAATAATTCACATTTATATAGTGATTTCCTCTCAGCCATTCTGTGATTTAAGTAGTGAAAGTACTATCAATCCTTTTTTATAGATCAATAAACTATGGCTCAAAAAGTTAAATGACTTAGCCAAGTCATTAACAGCTAGTAAGTGTCAGAACTAAGACTAAAATATAAATCAAAGAACGGCAGAGTTGGGAAAGGCCCCTGAAACCATCTAGCAGAAAATCCCCTCTACAATGTCTCCAACAAGTGGTTTTTCCTCTTGAACCATTTTCACAGTTCCTTAAGTGGTTCATTAACCTCTAAGCAGGAACCACTGATTAATCCAAACCCTTAAATTTGCAGACAAGGAAACTAAGGTCCAGATAGTTTAAGTAACTTGTCCAAAGTCATATGGTTTATGATTCTGGATAAGTCAGTTTCCTTCTCTAGGAGTCAGGTAATAAGCAACAGAGCCAGGACTCAACCTCAGAACCTTGGACTCCTGATTTAGTCCTCTTTCTAGTATTTCACAATTCCTCCCTCTCCTTCCTCTTTAAACCATTCATTCATTCTTTGGGGCAATTGGATTATAGGAATTAGAATTAAAAGAAACTTTAGGTGTTGTCTAGTCCTGTGGTTCTCTCTATACCTGGAGTCTATGGACTTGTCTTTAAAAATATTTTATTAAATACTTTGATATTAAAAAAAGTTGTTTTTGCCAGAAGATTTCTAAGAAGAGGGGGAATCTCCAAAGGCAGACTCTTTCACTTTTGGACAGTTATAATTACTAGAAGTATTTACTTATGATAAGACTCTGGGTGAGGCTTGACCAGGGCAGACTATATCATTATCAGGGCAGCTCTAAATCTTCTTCTTATCTATGTATACCAATTATTCCTAGATATGAGCTCTGAGTCTAAGCAGACCAAGTTTTCTTTTTCAAAGTGGTAACTCTTCAAGTCTTATTCCTTAGATCTTTATCTCTTCATAATAAATATCCCAAATTCCTTAAATCAATTCTTTTCTATCAAAGGTCTTCCTCATCTTTTCTGTAATTCTGTGAGCATTTGTTGTTTTGTTTTGTTATTCAGTCATTCGGGAGTGTCTGACTCTTCATGACCCCATGGACCACAGCTTACCAGGTCCTTCTATCCTCTATCTCATGAAGTCTGTTCAAGCTTATGTTCATTGCTATCATGACACTATCTATCCATCTCATCCTCTAATGGCATCTTCATTCTTTCTCAACATCAGGATCTTTTTCAATGAATCCCATCATTTCATTATGTGCCCAAAATATTTAAGGTTCAGCTCTAGTATTTGACCTTCCAATAAACAGTCTAAATTACTTTCTTTAAGTATTTACTGATTTGATCTCTTTGGTATCCAAGGGACTCTCAAAAGTTTTCTCCAGCACTATAATTCAAACGCATTGATTCTGCAGTGCTCAGCTTTTCTTATAATTTAACTCTTACTGCCATACATTGCTACTAGAAAAACCATAGCCTTGACTATAAAGACCTTTTCAGAAAGACAATGTCTCTGCCTTTTAGTATTCTGCCCAGATTTGCCATAGCTTTCCTCCCAAGGACCAAGGATATTTGAATTTCATGGCTGCCATCACCATCTGCAGTGATCTTTGAGCCTAATAATGTAAAATCTGACACTACTTCCATTTCTTCTACCTCTATTTGCCAGGAAATGATAGAACCTATTGCCAAGATCTTGTTTTGTTGGTTCTTTTTTATGTTGAGCTTCAAGCCAGCTTTTACCCTCTCTTTTTTCGCCATCATCAAGAGGTTTCTTAGTTCTTTCTCACTTTTTTTCATCAGAGTGGTATCATCTGTATGTCTAAAATTGTTGATATTTCCCCACTTAATTGTAGCTTTTGATTTCTCCCTTAATTCTCCCTTAATCCATCCAGCCCAGTGTTTCATATGTTAAATAAACATAGTGACAATATACAGCCTTGTTGTACTTTTTTTTTTTTCCAATCTTAAACCAATCAGTCATTCTGTTTGGTTCTAAATGTTGCTGCTTGGCTCGAATATGGGTTCCTCAGGAGACAAGTAAGATGATCTATTACTCCCATCTCTTTGAGGACTTGTGATCCCCACAATTAAAGACCTTAGTGAAGTCAATGAAGCAGAAGTAGATGATTTTTCTAGAATTCTTTTGCTTTCTCCCTAATCCAACCAATATTGGCAATCTGGTCCTAGTTCCTCTGCCTCTTCAAAAATCAGCCTGTACTGAATCTTGATTCACATACTGCTGAAACGTAGCTTACAGAATCTTAAGCATGACCTTACTTATGTGTGAAATTAGTGTAACTGTTAAGTAATTTGAACATTCTTTGGCATTGCCTTTAGGCCACAAACTGATCTTACTAATCCAGTGGCCACTGTTGAAATTTTCCAAATTTTCTGGCATATTGAATACAGCATTTTAACAGCATCATCTTTTAGGTATTTAAATATCTCAGGTAGAATATCAATCTTCACTATTACTGTTAGCACTGCTTCCTAAAATCTACTTGACTTAATTCTTCAGAATATATGGTTCTAGATCAGTAACCAGATCATCATTGTTATCAGCGCTGTTAAAATCTTTCTTGTAAAGTTCTTTTGCATATTTTTGCCACCCCTTCTTAATCTTGTCTACTGTTTACTTCTGTTTGGTCCCTATCATCTTTGTCTTTTATCATGCCCATTTTTTCATGAAACATTTCCTTGATATATCTAATTTTCTTTAGGAGATCCCTTGTCTTTCCCATTCTATTGTCTTCTATTTCTTGGCATTACTCATTGTTTAAAAAAAACCTTATAATTTTTTCCTTGCAATTCTCTGAAATTCTGCATTCAGTTGGATATATCTTTCCCTTTTTCCTTTACCTTTCACTTTCCTTCTTCCTCAGCTATTTGTAAAACCTCATCAGACAGCCATTATCCAATGGATCAATGTCCTTCCTAAAATGTAACACCTCGAACTGAATGTAATCTTCCAAGTTAAGAAAACCAGGGTAGCCTTCAGCAATATTAGTATTGTCCTGGTTCTGAACACTGGCTCTCTCTTAATGAAACATAAAATCACATTCATTTTATGGAAGTCCTTGTTGCACTATTGACAATCTATTAAAGTTCCCAGAACCTTTTCAGATGAACTGCTACTTAGCTAGGTTTCTCCTACCTTGGTCTTGCAAGTCTGATTCTTAAAATTCAAATTAAAGACATTACATTTATCTCTATTATATTTCATTTTATTCAGTCAAGCATGACATTTGACAAAGTTGAGAACTTAATTGATTCTATCCTCCAATGTTTTGGAGAAAACACAGCATCAGTATTTGAACTCCAGACCTAAAGTTTCAATTTCACTGATAGTCTTTTGCCTTCAAACCATTAGTCTTTCTACTTGACCATAAGATCATAATAGGAAGTAGAAGTTTCTGCTGTGGACAGTACATGGTAACTTGACATTAAAAATAATTCACATGGCCAATCATATTTTCCTTTGTCTTTTCCCTCAGTTTGGACTCACCCCAAGGAAAACAGAGCCATCCCAAAGTGGCTCTTACAAGTCTAGCTTGGCCAAAGGTAACTTCTTGGTAGCTAGAAGATCCACAGCATAAGGAGATATTGAAACAAAAAGTCAGTCATTTGATATCCTCCAGGCCAAGGATGAATGAGAGCCTTTGCTAACATTTGAGTTAAATGAAGTCCCAGGACTTGCCCAGGGTTTAGAAGAAACAGAACCAGCCTCCAATTTAAAGAACAGACTCAGCGTTTTTGGTGGCTGAAGATTCTAAACTGCAGACATCAGATGGACATCCAAAGAAGAAAAAGATGGTTATGGCTCTCCTCACATTGCCTTGTGGCCTTTTTAGCACTTCCACGACATTCACAAAGACTGCAGAGTTACCACTGTGATAATTAATAAGCATCACAGGAAGTTATTTATTTCTTTTTTTTTTAACATCTTGTGGTTCACATCTTATATTCTCTATAATGAGAAAGCTACAAATGATTGATCCCCATGATTAAGCAAGAACATGAAAGCAAATACACAGCCTGGCTAAAATCAGGTACGTGGCACCTCATTCACCCTCAATGTTTGATCATTTCAGATACCTGTGTTGTAATTGTTTAGAACAAGAACTTCATTATTAGAATCACACCCTTCCCCATCTAGGAAAGATCAAAGAGTTTAAATTAGCTCAGGGAATATTGTGTGATAATCAGAGCTAAGGAATCATTTCAAATTCCATTAAAAGATGATATCAATTAATTAAATTAAAGAATCATGTATACATATTAACAATAAATGCCTTTTTTTCTCCCTCCCTTGCCCTCTCCTTGCCTGACTTCCTAGCTTTTTTCCTTAAATAAATGTTTGCTAAGCACCTAAAATGTTAGATTTGGCTAAACTGACCTTCTTGCTGGCCCTAACAAATTTCACCCCATCTTGTCTTTCTATTACTTTGTATAGTCCAAGCCCTAAATGCACTCTTTTCCTTCTGCTTCTTAGAAGCTTTTGAATTTCCTTCAGAGCTCAGTTCATACTTCTGTATGAAACCTCTCCTGATCTCACCTGCTCATGCCTTTACCTTCTAAAATTGCCTTATATTTAAATTACTTATATATTCTTTACATACTTATATAGTAGGTGCCAAAAGTCTCAGGGGAACTTTATGTTATTAAAACTCAAAACTGCACTGAGACTCAGGGGAACTGTGTGGATATGCTCAAAGGAGATAAATCATGTAAGATGCTTTGCAAACCTTAAAGCACCATTTATATTGGTTCTTCTGCTTGTTATTATGTTGATACCCTAATCTTCATCTACTTAACTGCCTGATTTCAATTCCAAGGAATAAGATGCCTCTCCAAGAGAAACTCATCACTTCTAAATTCACCACCAGGCTGATAACTTAAGCCTTGATTGATACCAACTCCTTCAGCCTCTCACTCCTCTGACTGGAGAACTGAGGAGAGAACGCACAATGCCTTACTTCATAGAGGGCAGAGACTAGATTCTCAAGGTCACTGCTATTCTATAGATACTACCTGATATCCCATTCCCACATCCCATCCTGCTTTCTTACCTCCTTTTCTTTATTGTCTTCCCCTTTGGATTGTAAACTCTTTGAGGGCAGGGACTTCATTTTTATAAATTATAGCCCTAGAGTTTAGCATGTGCCTGGCATAGAGTAGACATTTAGTAAATTTTTATTGAATTGAAATATATATTATATTATATATCTCCTCTGATCATTGAATGTAAGCTCCTTGAGGATAAGGTCTGATTCATTTTTGTCTTTATAACCCCAATGTCTGGTTCAGAGCCTAGGATACACCAGGTGCTTAAAAAATGCTTATTGATTATAGGCACAGTTATGGATCTATGATATTATCAATGTGGATGTGATATTTACTAAAAAAAAATACTCCAAAAAATGGGGGGTCAGCTGGGTAGCTCAGTGGATTGAAAGTCAGGCCCAGAGACAGGAGGTCCTAGGTTCAAACCTGGCCTCAGACACTTCCTAGCTGTGTGACCCTGGGCAAGTCGCTTGACCCAAAATGCCTAGCCCTTACCACTCTTCTGCCTTGGAGCCAATACAAAGTATTGACTCCAAGAAGGAAGGTAAGGGTTTAAAAAAAATAAGCAACCTTCAATTACTGATCACAATCCTTCTTGTCCTGCACTGTTCTTGACAATGTCCTTCCATAAATCCTCTGCAAAGGACCAACCCAAAGTGCAGTAAGCTTTTTTTGGTTCTTTTCTTTTTCTTTGGTTTTTTTTTATTTTGGTCAGCTAACTAGTACCATATGTACCAAGTGCTTATTGTCTATGGTACTATGAAAAATACTAGGCATACAAAGCAGCACCAAAATGTTGTGAATGCCAGGATGGATGATGGGGGCTTCAATAGTAACAGAGATAGAAGGGAGGAAGAATTTGGGGGAAAAGATAATGAGTTATTTTGATATGCTGAATCTGAGATGCCTATGGGATATCCATCTGGTTCACAATGTCCAAAGGTGTATTGGGTTTCTGTGACAGAGCTGTTAGTGGTGAATGGATTGGGTTGGATAAAGAACCAACAAAGGAGATCAAAAAGGAGTTAGTTAATGTTTCCTGTATACTAATGCAGCTTGGTGGTACAATGGATAGAATGTAGAGCCTGGAGGCCTTAAAACTTAAGAGGTGTGTGGCCCTCTGCAAGTCATTTAATCCTGTTTGCCCTCAGTTTCTTCATATGTCAAATGAGCTAGAGAAGGAAGTAGCAATCACTCCAATCTCTTTCCCAAGAAAAACTCAAATGGGGGGAAGAAGAGTTAGGCAAGACTGAAACAACTGAACAACAAAGCAAAGGTTAAGCTTCTTAACCTTATCTCTAGTAGGTATAAGAGACAACCCTCATTTATGATGGGTGTTTGTAGTGATGGTGACATAAAAATGTCCTGATCCTCCCTGATTTTTTTTATATTGGATATGAATATTTCAAAAAAAGTGACTAAAAAAACCCAAAGCTTAAGTGAATTTTAGATTAAGAGTACATTAGGAAATATAATTCCTGGTTACTGATTTTAGATAAGTTATGTCATTTCCAACTTCTGTCCTTTTTGTATTTTTTTAAACTATAAATTAAGAATAAATTCCAAATGGAGAATCTCTGAGAATGGGCCTGTTTCAAGGTTTTCAACTACCACTCACCACAACTCCCACTTTATTTTCCCAGGCTTACTATTCTAACTCTGCCTTCTTTTTTTTTTTTTTTTTTGCTATTTTATTATTAGATATTTATTAATATTTGTTTTTAACCTGTTTATATACTTTATGCCCCTACTTTTCCCTTCTCCCCCCGCTCTCCCCCCACCCATGGCCAACGCACATTTCCACTGGTTGTAACATGTGTCCTTGTTCAGGGTCTATTTCCCATTTCATGTCCGCCTCAGCCCATGCATTCAAGCTCTAACTCTGCCTTCTTGCTCAGGGACCATGACCTGCAACCACCAATATCGCAGCAGGTCTGATAATAAGCTTGTGTTCATCATGAGTTCAGGTCAGTTCACACTTGGGCTGGCTCTTCCAGAGTGTGATTCTGTTTGTAAAGGCCTTCACAGCCTGTAGGTGTGAAGGAGAAAAGGTGGTATCCCCTGCATCAGCAAAAGAAATACTCTACTGGGGCCAGTTTCTACATCTACAATGGACATCTGTATGAGATGAGATTTTATGCTTAGTCCAAAAACACCATCTGCCCACTTTGGTCTCCTGCCCTTTACATAAGGTCTACCATGTGGTCTTATTTAACACGAATATAACTGAATTGGGTTTCTGCTATTTTTTATTGTTGATTAGTCATTGTTCCTGGAACCAGATTTTGAGTTTTCAACATTATGAAATCTTTCAGTTCAATCTTATTGGAGTGGCAAGGGATCAAAAACTGTGATTTTATTTCTTTTTTTTCCATGTGGGACTCTTCTGGTGTGGATACTCTCTTCACTGATGCAGATAAGCCACTAGTCTGGAACTCACAATCTTAAAGACTCGCCCAGGGCCATTGTGGAATTATGATCAGTATGGGTATGGGATCTCAGGCACTTACCACTTTGTAACCCTGGATAAATCACTTAACCTCTGTTTGCCTCAGTTTTTCAACTGTTAAACAAGGATAATAACAATACCTGTGTCCCAAAGTGGGCAGCTAAGTGGAACAGAAAGCATCAGTCCTAGAGATAAGAAAACCTGAATTTAAATCCATCATCAGATACTTATTAACTGTATAAGCCTGTGCAAATCGCTTAACCTTGTTTGCCTCAGTTTACTCATCTGGTAAACCACTCCATTGTCATTGCCAAGAAAATCCTAAGTGGAGTCCCAAACACCCAGACATGACCGAACAACAACAAAACCTTCCAAAATTGTTGTGAGGATCAAATAAGATAATGTGTATAAAGTGCTTAGCACAGTGCCTGTTACATAGTAGATACTTAATAAATGCTTATTCCCTGCTTCTCCTCACTCCCCACTTTCCATGCCCCAGGTTACACAGCTAATAAATAGAGTAAGAACTGGAACTCAGGTTTTCCAATTCCAAGTACAATTCTCTTTTTCAATATGCTATACTGCTTCACCTCAAATAAAAATATATTCCTACTCTTAAACGCACAAGTTGACAATTATTTTATTTTTATAGTTATATTGTATATGCAATTGAAAAATCCAATTTTTAATGCCTTTGTTGAAGTTTGACAACCAAGAAGCCTGAATGTATCTCAAATCTGGTTTAGGTAGTGCAAATGCACCGCAAGTAGGTGAGAATTTCATGTTGTAATAAGTGAGACTTCACCTGGTAGGGACAAATTCTCCCTCTACCCAGACTTCATTTTCTCCCTTTTTTTTTAACTCAAAAATTAAGCCACATAGCCATATGAAGTCAGGAAATAACCATTTAAATGCTTACTACATGCCGGGCACCATGCTAAATATTGAGAGACACAAAGGAAAACAAAAATAATCACTGACCCCAAGGAGCTCCCATTATAATGGGAGAAGCAAAATGAAAACAACTATATTCGCACAAGTAATCAGGATAAAAAGATAGAAATAACAGGAGGGAAGGCCCTAGAAATGGTTAGGTAGGTTTTGGGGGATGAGCAAGAAAGGTCTTTTCTAAATAGTGGAATTTGAGTTAAGCATTAAAGCAAGCTAGTGAAGCTAGGAATAGAAAATAAAAATAAGCACAGGTTCACTATAATATCACCTTCAAAAAATTATTGGAGGTTAAATAAGGAGAGAGGAGGGAAGAAAAGGAGGTGGGAAAGAAAGAGAGGAGAGGAAGAAAAGGAGAGGAGAGGGAAGAGAAAAAGACAAGGCTTCTAAATCCATACGAAGGGCTTTTTTTAAAGGAGAAACACTCATAGACAGGTACGAGGAAACGTAATCGTTCTATAAAGGAAGTCTGAAGAAAATGCAGCAGAGGAAGCCAAGGTACAAACTAGTGTTGTTTCTAGTTGGGTTGGGAAGCTTCCTCTTGAACTTGAATTTAGCTTACAACACCTCTAGAATCTGGCACAGAACTCTTCACCACCAACAGCCACCCACACCCTCTCCCCTCCTCTTTTTCTTTCTCTCCCTCCTCCTCTCTCTCTCCCCCTCTTTCTCTGTCTCTCTCTCTCCCTTTCTCTCTCTCTCTCAGCTCTCTTATTTCATATGTAATGTTAGTTCTTTACTTCCTAAAAAGTGAGAAGGAAATCAGCTTTATTTTCTGTAGCAATGTATCTTTATCATCTCTTTGATATGAATAGTCATAGCATTTTAGACCCAGAGGGAACTTAGAGAAAATATAATCCAACTCCTCCCATTTTATAGAAAGGAAAACTAAGGACCAGAGAGATATGAGGTGACTGGCCCAAGACCACAGCACCTACCTCAGAGAGTTGTGAGAATCAAATGAGATAATAAAGGTGAAGTGCTTTGCAAACCTTAAAAAACTATGTCTAAATGCTAGCAATTACTATTCATAATTAATTAATAATACCTAGTATCACACTGGCAGAATTTAGGTGTACTGATTGCACTACACTAAGGTGCCTTGTTCTTTTGGCCATACATTTTGAAAAATATTGCCAATGATGACTTTTTTTAAACCCTTACCTTCTGACTTAATATCAGTTCTAAATCAGGAAAGCAGCAAGGGCTAGGCAATCAGGGTTAAGTGAGATTCTCAGGCTCACAGAGGTAGGAAGTATCTGAGGCCAGATTTGAATCTAGAACCTTCCAATTCCAGGCTGAGTTCTGTATCTACTGAGCCACCCAGCTGCCCACAATGATGACTGTCACAGAAAAAAAAATCATAGAACCTATAGAGTTGGAAGGGTCATTGGAAGTCACATAGTTGGCAATGTTACATGGTGGATAAAGCTGGACTTGTCCTGGCTGACTGGCCCTCTGAGTAAATTATTCTATTTCTCAATATCTCAGGTGACCATAAGAGGTTAAGTTTCAGAGCAAGTACTAGTGGAGTTCTCTGGGTCTGTGAGAGTGAGAGACTATTACCTACCCTTCCCTATAGTATTCAGTGTGATACATTTAAAATTAAATTCCAGAGAGATCTAATTTAGATAATCCATGGTCTCTCCCCTCACAGAGTTTACAATCTATGAAACTGGGATATGATAGACAGAGAGAATAGATTTAAGTGATGGGAAAAGGTCAAGTGTGAGTGCACAGATGATGTAAAGTTGGAACTGTTACACTGGATTCAGCTGATTAATTCAGGCTTCATCAAGATCTGATTCTGTTAAGACTTATTCAGTGGCAGGAAAGGTAGCCTGACCTACGGAATGTAGTTTTGGAGTCAAATCCCAACTCTGACCCTTAGCCGTGGGATCATGGGCAAGTCACTTAATCTTTAAGTTTCAGGCAACTTTCACCTACTAGGTCATCGACAGCAGACCTTTGTTAATACATAGAATTCTTTTGTTACCTATTAAATCAGAGATCCTTCATGCATTCATTGCCTTTTTTTTGAATATGGAAAATGGTATTATTGCTAGCTTGAGTATTTTATTGACATTTCAGTAGAAACTTCAGTTTCCCTTTAGATTCATGCATAATTTCAGTGTTTACTGAATTAAGTGTGATTTTATGCTATACCAGTTCTTTATTCCTATCAAAACATATCACTTGTTCTAGAATGGAAAACAGCAGGAAAAATATTGTATGAACAAAAATCTATTTTACTGTAAACTTTGTAATAATGCATTTAATTTGTAAAGACTAGTGGTAAGTGAATACCTAATACCCCAATATTTAAAAAATAAAATAAAATAACAGAGAGATAAGTAAGTCTATAAATACTACACATTAGTTCTTACCTAATTTTTAGAAATACTAACTATATATAATGTACTAATGTATAATGTTTAAATAGGGAGAGAGAAAGAAGGGAGGGAGAGAAAAAACAGAAACAAAAGAGAAATAGACAGGAAGACGGAGAGAAGGAGGGGGAAAAGGAGAGAAAGAGCAAGAAACTTAGAAATCATACTTTTGCCTTAGAAAAAGGTGTGCTTTGATATTCACCAAGCATGTATCAAGAATATTATAAGTAATTGTATGCATGAGGACAGTTTTTCTTCTCACCATGCATAATTCTTACCCAAATAGACCATTCTCAAGGTCATTCACAAGCCTCCACTTCTTACTCATCTTGTCATACACTATTTCAGGAAACCCAGATTCTGTCCTCCCAAAATCATATTCCTTTTCAGCAATAATCACTGTTTTCTATTCCCTCCTCCCTCTCTGTGTTCTAGCACTCTTTTGATGTCATTTTTCTGTAAAAATGGACCTTTTGAGCTAAAAGGAGGGAAGGAAGTTTCTATAGCTGATCTACTTAAACCAAAATATGATAAATTCTTATCTTTTATTTTTCAGGTACCAAATTTCTATGACTATTTCAAAGATTCCAGGAAGGAAGGAAGGAAGGAAAGAAGGAAGGAAGGAAGGAAGGAAAGAAGGAAGGAAGGAAGGAAGGAAGGAAGGAAGGAAGGAAGGAAGGAAGGAAGGAAGGAAGGAAGGAAGGAAGGAAGGGGGGAGGGAGG
>NC_058130.1:518792708-518981859 GCF_016433145.1 Gracilinanus agilis | reverse complement strand
GAAGGGGGGAGGGAGGGAGGGGGGAAGGAAGGAAGGAAGGAAGGAAGGAAGGAAGGAAGGAAGGAAGGAAGGAAATAAAAAAATAAAACACTTCTTCCTGGAGCAGGGTGGTTAACAAAGACATGTATGAAATTAAAATTGGATTTTCCCAAGATTTGCCCTAAGAATTATAAAATACTTTCTAATGGTTTAAAAACCCACCATTACTTTTTTAAATCCTTACCATCCATCTTAGAATTAACACTGTGTATTGGTTCCAAGACAGAAGAGTGGTAAAAGCTAGGCAATGGGGGTTAAGTGACTTTCTTGGGGTCACATATCTAGGAAATGTCTGAGGCCACTGATCCCATAAACCATTAATTATTCAACAACTAAGTTTCAAGCATTAACCAATTAATCTTTGTCCTCTGTGTTTTCCATTTAAGAGACTGGTTATCTGAGAGACAAAGAAGACTAGTGGACTGCATCGAGTCAGAAGTTCATACCCGTGACCTAATGAGCCCTCTCATTACCAAAAAGCAAGAGCAAACACTGGCTTTCAAGAGTAAAGTACTCCATACTTTCCCCATATGCCATTTTACTACCCGCCAATTGCTAGCAGGGCTATAAGGGAAATTTCAAACTCTCAAATGGAGGGTAGGACAAGATGAGGCAATACTTCTTACTCCAATTGTACCCGCTGCTCCTTTGAGTTTCTTTAAGATTTCTTTTTCCATTTTGTAGTTTCTAGACCCCTAAATGTAGTAGAGAAGTAAACTACCTGGCGAGTGCGGAAAAAAGAAGTTTTTTCTCAGGCTTGCTTTCTGGCTCCCTCTTATCTGGGTCTTACTTCTGACTGATGACTCAGAAACATACCTCTTCCTCCTGAGAAGATTGGGCTCTATTCTATCTATTCCCCATCCAGATACAAAAGTGCAGAATTTTACTGTCATCCTGTTACCAGTGTCTCTCCCCATATCTTCCATTAGCCTGTATTAGCTTTCTTTCTCATTATTGGCAAGATTAATTTCCCATGGAAAGTTGAAACCTTAAATGGCCCTTTTAAATCTCAAATGAGGTTTTCCTTTCTCAATAAATATATTTTGCTTATGTAATCAAGGATCCCTTGTGGGAAATGGTAACAAATCTTTTATAATGTACAAATATGTCAAACTGTATAAAACAATGTGCAAAACAGTCAGACAGATATTAATATGCCTATATGAACCTAACAAACACTATCCATACATAAATTCTATTAATAAGTCATCAGTACTTACAGGGTGTTCAAATTCTTGAGTTTCTTAAAAGAACCAGTTGGAATTTCTCGTATTCTGTTAAACCGCAAATCCCTATAGACAAAGGGGGAGAAAAAGGATAATCACATATTAATTCTAATGTCCTCGTTCCTTTCAAGTGCTTTAAGATTTTCAATCTTTTAAAACTAAAATTGTCAACTTTGGTCTTAGTTTACTTCACAAGCCTCATCCAAAGTTTCCATGCTTGTGGGGGCAGCTGGGTGGCTCAGTGGATTAAAAGCCAGGCTAAGAGACAGGCAATCCTGGGTCCAAATATGGCCTCAGATATGTCCCAGCTTTGTGACCCTGGGCAAGTCACTTAACCCTCACTGCCTAGCCCTTACCACTTTTTTGTCTTGGAATCAATACACAAAATTGATTCTAAGATGGAAGGTAAGGATTTAAAAAACAAACAAACAAGGTTCCAATGTTTGTTCAGCCAAAATCTTGAACCGGAAGCCCCATTTTTCTCTAATACACAGAGGCTAAGTCTTTGCCAGTGCTATTATACAAGCATATCTTAGTTCCTTTTATGCTTCCAGTCTTTTTGGAGGGATATAAATCATATACCCAACTCCATGTTCCTAACAGTACACCTACAGTAACATCTAAGTACTGACATTATGCAAATTCAAATGAATGTGGCAAAGATCTGCTGTTTCCTTAATAATTACAACACAATAATAATTGGTACAATTTGTCACAAGCTTTTTCATAAGTTAACAAAGTCTGTGTAGGCCAAATAGCCACTGCTAAAATGAATAATTAAGTCAATTATTGACATAATGTATTTTGTTTGTAGTCATTTTCTTAAAATCCTGTTTGATCAATGGACCTCTAAGCAGCAACTAATTCAAGGCAAGTAATATGAGAACAAATTTATTAATTAACATAGATTTACCATAAAAGAAGCATGGCTCCATCAAAAGCAGATTGTATCATACTAATCTCATTTCCTTTTTTAATACTGTTACAATACGAGTGAGTTAGAGACATGAGATGGACAGAGTTATGATCAGAATTGGGCAATTGGACTTTGTCTCAGGGTGCAGAATTTAGAGGGCTCTGACAGTACGTGAAGTTCTTTAGTGCCATAGAAACAAAAGAATTTAGTAGCTAGTTTACAAAGATAATTAGTTAAAATAGGAAACGACCAGACAGTAGGTTGGGGTGAGCTCCTTCTCCATTCCACTCTTCTCCCTTCATCCCTGCCTCCCGAGTCTGTCTTCCAGGGACTTAGTTTTCATTTTAGCTATTCTTCCTGATACAGTGTAGCTGGATTTCAGAAATTTCTAACAATATTTTTAATGGTAGCCTTGTGAACAAGATGTAGGGATGTGGGCTAAATTATAGAATAGAGAGGTAGGTTCAGGAGTGATTGAATGATTAAAGCCAGGGGGAAGGCATTAATAATTCAGTATTAAATTGGAGGAATTTCTTCAGTGGGGTATACTAGAAACTGCTTGATCCTGTTCTGTTGAATATATTTATTGATGACTTGGATAAAAGGATAAGTGGAATATTTATCAAATATGAAGAAAAAATTGCTAGGTGAGATAACTGACAACTTGTATGATAAGTCAGGATCCAAAAAGATCTTTAGAATCTAGAAGGGCATTGGTGAAGGTCTTCTAGTCGAGTGTTCAGAGGGCAAATTCAAGCTGTCTGTGAGCCCCCTACATTATCCAAGAGAGTGGAGGGAGGAATTGCTTACTTTGGGTGGCTGGACAGAGGGTCGGGACATGCAAAAAATGTCCTCAGGCACTGGGAAGAGGCAGAACAGAGCAACTTTCCAATGTCAGGGTTGACATGTGTGCCAATACGTCACTAACACTGGTCTAGAATTATGTATCAAATATAAAATATGTAATGTAATACAGATAAATATAAATTCTTATTAGAGGAGTATTTTTGTGAATGATACCTGGGTATCAATGGACATCAAGTTCAATATGAATCATCAGAGTAACGACACATGTGACAGCCCCCCAAAAAACCGTGAATGCAATCTACTTTAATATGTATGTAAGCTATATTAATCAAAGCACAGTGTCCAAAATAAATATAATATGATAAGTCTCTCAAGGCCAGGGACTGTTTTTCAGTTTTGTTTTGTTTTGTTTTGTTTTGTTTTGTTGTTTGGAGGGGGGGGGGTTGTATCTATAGTGCTTGGCACAGCCAATGCCTGGAACATGGTGCTTAATAAAACACTTATTGTCTGATAGAGTCCCATATCCCACTTGAATGAGGATCTTCCACTGATCCTCATTCAAAATACATTTGGAGGATGAATTTCAGTTTGAAGAACAACATTTTAGGAAGGACAGTGAAAGAATCTCAAAAGGAAACTATGCAGTTGAAGAAGATTTAAACTTGTTACAAGGGAAAACATCCCAACTACTGGAGCTTTCCAAAAGTATCAAATATGATCATGGATTACACCAGTTTGAAACTTTAAGACCTATATAAAGTTATTATTAGTAGTAGTAAGATTCCTTGGGAAGTATTTGGTTCACCTTCACTGATAATATGCAACCAGAAACTGTATGGTAATTTCTTAAGGATGATATAGAGGATATTCCTGTTCAGCTAGAGGTTGGTCTCTGAGGTCCCTTCACACTGTGAAATTCTGTGATTCTCTAATAATAAATACCCACTTCCCTGTTCCATCAGTTATCCCGAGTCTGTATTTCATTATCAATCTCTCATGCTCCTTCCCCTATGCCTCTGAGCCTACTTAATTCTCTCTAACTTTCCTCACCTCTGTTACTCCCTCAGGTTATCACACTATCTGATTTCTCTACTTCAATGCATAGATTACACTCATTACTTTCATTTCCACTCTCTTCTAATCACTGTCTGATTTTTGCCTGTGAAAGCCTCTGAAGTAGCTTTCTTCAAAGTCAATGACATTCCAAATGCCAAATCCAATAACCTTTTCTCAGTTGTCATATTCCTTGCAACATTGCATACCATACCACTCATTTATTCTTGACATTATACTCCTTTGATACTCCCTTTACGATAACAATTCTGTCTATATTACATTCAATGTCTCCACTTCTTCCTCCTAGTCCCTAAATGCAGGCATAACTCAAGGTACTAACTCATCCTTCCTTCCTATCTTTACAGATCCCCACTCTTGACAATCTTATTTACCACTCCCCTACAATTTAAATGATTATTTTTATCTAGACAATTCTCCCAAATACACTTCCAGTTATGATCTCAACTTTAAATTTCAGTCTCGAATTTCCAATTATCTGTTGACCTTTTCCTTCTAAATGTCTTCCCATACTCCAAAAGTGCACAACCTAATACATTATCTCTGCTTTCATTACTCCTCCTCTCCCTCCCATAACCTACTCCAGTTTCTGATTTCTCACTTTCTATAAATGGTACCTCCTTCTCCTAATCACCCTGGTTCAAAACTTCAGGGTCTTCTGTTCTCTTCAAACTTATCAGTCTCTTAACTGTCAAATTCGAGAGCCTTTTCTCAATTTCTATTCTTCTTTACATTTACATCCTTTATATTTGTACCTTTCATCTTCTTTACATTATGAACACTTAGAGATCATTCCCCCTGTCATTAGAGGTGTCTTGTGACTTAGTGAAAGTTATGTAAAACTAAGAATAAATATAGTAACTTCATCTGAAAGTTCATGAAACATTTCAATTATGTGGCATTCATAACTTTAGATTTTTGTGACACTGTCCTCTTAGTTAACCTCCTACCTAGCTAACTGCTCCTCCTTAATCTCCTTTGTGAGATTAGCACAAAAAACCCTGCCTTTTTTTCCCTTCTACCATTTTCTTTCCATATTTTTTCACCTGGTGCACTCATCGGTTCTCATAAGTTTCATATGATCTTCATGGAGATGACTTCCAGATTTCTATATCTAGTCTTTGCCTTCTCTTGAATTCTAGTCTCAAATCACGGATTCCTCATTAGGCATTTTGAACTGGATGTTCTAAAAACAATTCAAATTGAACTGTTTAAACAAGAACTATATTATCTTTTCCCCCAAATCCACCTATTAGAAAGTTTTCTATTTCTGTTGAGAGCACTGCTCACTTTCCAGTCACCCAAGTATGAAATATCTAAATTTCCTTCAACTCTTCAGTCTCCCTCTTCACCATGAATATCAAGATCAGTTATCAAATTTTGATGATTCTGCCTCTATAACATATATCACATTCATTCCCTTCTCCCACATGGTTCCCTCCCTATGTTCAGGCTCTCATTATCTCTTATCTGAACTCTTACAATAGCCTAAATATTCCTAAAGCACAAGTCTGCCCATGTCATTTCCTTACTTAAATTCTAGTGGCACCCTATAACCTCTAAGATCAAATACAAAGTCTTCTGGTTTTTAAAGCCTTTAATGAACTAGATTCAACTTATCTTTCCAGATTTATTGCATGTTAACAACATCTACAGATCAGACACACTACATTATCTCTCTCATATCTATATCTTTACTCGGGCTATCTCCCATGCCTAGAATGACCCCCAGCCTTTACTCTGCCTCTTGGACCCCTTCATTTCCTTCAAACATTAAGTCCACTGCTTATCTTCTACATGAAGGACTTTCTGAACTCAGCTGCTAGTGCTGTCTCTTCCAAAATTATCTTGCATTTACTTCTTGATGCATACACTGTCTCTCCCAATAGACTGTACATTTGCTTAAGGCAGTCATGGTTTCATTTTTCTTTGTATTCCCAGGGCTTTCCCTAATACTTGGCATATGGAAGGCATGAAAGAGACTTGCTGTGACTATGCCTCCTGGTTAAGCAGAAACCCTGAGGTCTGCCTAAATACCACGTGTCAAAATTTGCTTTACTATATTAGATTCTAAAAAGAAAGTATCTAAATTATGTGGGTGCCCCCACATACATACACCCCTTTAAAAATATTGTTTCTCTTTTAAAAGATAAGCTTCAACTTCAAGAAACAAAAAAAATTTCTTGTTTTATTTATTCATTGAATAAATATTTATTAAGGACCTACTGTAGGCAGAAAACTGCTCAATGCTGGAGGGAGGGGCATATTAAAAAGATCACTTAGATACTAAAATTTATCCCTAAAAACCTACAAGTGTTTATGTTTTCAGCAACTTTTTAACAAAATATTTCCATAATTTGTTTCTTCAACAATTGACTTTCAACTTACCCTATCACTAATATTAGCAATGCAAAATATTTATTTAACCACCAGATGTAGTGGCTAATCATTGTACTTATACTAATTTACAGAAAAGGGATCTGAGAAGCACTATATTCACACTAGTGATAATGTATTCTGCCCTGCTCTCAAGGATATTGCTGGGGTGGTGCTAAGCTCATCAGGAAGGTTTTCAGGAAAAGTAGTAGACTCCAAAATGTGAACTAGTGAGGGTCATTGAGACTGATGATGTTTGGTAGGCGAAGTAAACTTTGGAAAGTTTTGGATTTCTCTTACAGCTCCACTCCCTCCCGGGACTAAAAGAGGTTTGATCAGAATAAGATGTCTCCATGAAACATATTTTCAAAAAGACAAAGTCCTTTATTCTTATTTAGTTACAAGAGGATTGATATGCAAATTGAGTGTCTGTGCCGACTCAGAATCCCTCCCAAGGAGCTACAAATATAGGTAGAGATGCAGAAGCATTTTTCAAAGGTTAGTGAAAAACCTAAGAATATCTATTCAAATGAACCAAAATCAAAACGATTTCACTTGTTAATATAGACATCCTTGATTACTCACTGACCAGTGTCCAGATAATCTACTGTCCTTAATGTGAACATGAGAAGCAGAAATTCCCTTTTCCCTTTATCGTTGACCCAGAATGAGGAAATTTTTCAATTCTTCCCTTAAGGGGGAAAATTTTTTCCCTCTAAACATATACATACTTCATCTTTCTGGGAACAGTAAATTTGTATTTTGCTGTTTTCTAAGTAATTTTACCCCTACAGGCAATTTCTCTTTCCATGCTGCCTCTAATCTATTGAAAAAACTCCAAAAAAGCTATTTAAGCTGGCCAGTATATTATTGATTTTTATGTCTGGACTGTCAAACATGTCCTTGAGGGGATGGGGTAGAGTCTTGAAATAAATACCCTGGTATGAAATGTAGCTGGGGCTATCTCTAATATGTGGCCTATTTCTAATAATCAGATGTGACCCCTGATGAAAACTGAACTCCTCCTACCTAAGGATGGTACCAAGTATTACCACAGAACACTTTACACCTAAGGAGGGAACGTAAAGGGAACAGAGACATCTGGCTGTCTCCATTCACTGGAAAAGTGACACAGATATACATCCATAGCAGCAAAATTTCTCCATAGGAAATCCTTAAACTTCCTGGCCAACATCACATTCACATGCTGCCACAAAAGGATATTCCACATCTTCCTCCAGGCTTAGAGCTCACCAGGTTAACTGCTATCCCTAGCCATGGTTCTGACTTTTCCTATAATAATAATGCCAGAAGTAGCATGTCATATTTTGTTATTGTTGTTGTAGTTGTTGTTGAGTCGCTTTCAATCATATGTGAGTCTTCATTAGCCCATTTAGTATTTTCTCAGTTAATATGCTAGAGTGTTTGCCCTTTCCTTCTCTGGCTCATTTTACAAATGAGGAAACTGAGCCAAACAGAGTTCAGTGACTTGTCCACTGTCACAGAGCTAGTAACCTAGCTTATAAATTTCTCTTTTTTCCCCTTCCCCTCTTTATGAAGTGTGATATGATTTAACCTTATACATACCTAGGAGAAATAAGTTCCCAAAGCAAGGTCATGGGCATCCTTCCTCTCTGCTCTTTGGAAAATTTTACAGTTGCCAACATCTTTATAATCATCTGTTTTTTGACTAGTTACTTTCTCTAGCATCAGTTGTCCCATGCCATTAAGGCTATCTTTCTTGTCTTGGTATTCTCTGTACTTACTGGCTGTGTGAGTGGGCAAAGCACTTAGTCACAAACCACACTGGTTATGCTTTTTCCTCCTGGAATTGCCTTTAACTGTTACCACTTGCTACAAGATGGTTTTCTTCTGGAAAATAAAACCACTTCATGACTAAGTTATATACGATTGTTGTAGAACTTAAATAAAAATCATGCCCCCTAAACTATATATATAAATATCCCTGTTGACTAAAAATTGACTTGGAAAACAATATGTGTTTATATATTTCTTTTCTTATTACTACATCAACACATTAAAAACAGATAGGCATCTTAATCTGGTTCAGGTCATATTTCTAAATGTTATAAACCACATGAAGCCTGCAGGCTATATATTCATCACCTCTGCTGTATACAATGTAATTTCCCAAAGATCCAGAATGAATCAGGGCCTGTGTGATAACTATTGTGTTCTGGTCATGAGCACGTTTCCAAGAGTATAGACACAAGTGAAACTTTCCCATACCCAACAACTTCTTTTTCTTTCTACTTTTCTTTCTTTTTTTTTTTTTTCTACTTTTTTAATTCCAAATTTTGGAGTAACCCGACCGAATTAAACAAGAATTTATATACGTAAAGGAAAAAAAAAGATAGTGCACAAATGAAATAAAAAATATCCTGTATGTTTAGCTTTCTTTTCTTCATATCTATATAATAATTCCAGTCCACAAGTGTCCCAGGCTATCCCCCACTCCACACATCACAAAAGATATAATCAGGCAGCAAACATGTACATATAAATAAGTCTTTCATATTTCACCTTTCTGAACTATTCTGGAGATAACATTCACAGTTTATTCTTCCAGGATTAATTCTATGGTTGTGTATAATGTTCTCCTGGTTCTACTCATTTCACTGTTCATTATCTCATGTAGTTCTTTCCAAGTCTGTTTGTTTTTGTTTTTGTTTTGTTTTGGTAATCAGTCTGTTCATTGTTTCTTATGGTACAGTAGGATTCATTATTATCATATGCCACAATTTTGTTCAGTCATTCTCCAACTGATGGGCATCCCCTCAGTTTCCAATTCTTTGTCACCACAGAGAGAGCTGCTATAAATATTTTAGAATCATATGGGTTCTTTTCCTTTTTTCCTGATCTCCTTGGGAAACAGACCCAGCTTTCTTTCTAATCTTGACAGCATTTCTTTCATTTGTACAAAACTTTTCCAATTTAGTGTATGCAAAATTATCCATTTTGTATATCACAGTTCTCATCTTGTGAGTCATAAATAACTCTTCTACCCACAAATTTAACATGTTCCCTGTTCTAATTTACTTATGGTATCTCCTTTTACATCTAGATCATATATCCATTTTGTTCTTATCTTAGTGAATGGTAAGATATTGGTCTGTTTTCTAGTTTCTGCCAAACTAATTTCTGGTTATCCAAGCAATTTTTACCAAATAGTGATTTCTTATCCCCAAAACTTGAACTTAGAATTCTGTCAAATACAAGATTACTATAATCTTTTGTTTCTGTTCATTGTATGTCTGTTCTGTTCCATTTATCTACCTTTCTATTTTTCAGCCTGTGCCAGATAAGTTTTGATAATTACTGCTTCAAAACACAATTTAAAATCTGGCTCCTCTAGACCTCTTTCCTTTACATTTTTTTCATTAATGCCTTTGATATTATTCTTGATCTCTTATTCTTCCAAATGAATGTTGTTATTTTTTCCCTAACTAAATAAAATGATTGTTTGGTACTATAATTAGGGTATCATTGAATAAGAAGATAATTTTAGGTAGGAAGTCATTTTAATTATATATAGCTATAAAAAGAGAGAGATGGGACTCTGCCCATCTATGAACAATTAATATTTCTCTGATTATTTATATCTGATTTTATTTGTGTAAAAAAGTGTTTTATAATTATGTTCTTGTTCCTGTGTTTGTTTTGGCATGTATACTCCCAGGTATTTTATTATATTTATGGTTACTTAAAATGGAATATTTGTCTCTTTTTGCAGGATTTTCAGTAATGTCTAAAAATGCTGATGATATATGTGGATTTATTTCATATGCTGCTTCTTTGATAAAAATTGTTGATAGTTTCAACTAACTTTTTATTTTAATTTCAAGGATCTAGAATCTCATCAATCCTAGCAGGATTGGTTTGTCCCTTTGACCTGTGTGCTCATTTGGCACTATGCAGGTTAAATCTGTGCTCCTTTGTGATCCCTTCTCCTGGAATCAGGCATATTCATCAAGCAAAGTCCCATAATATTTAAACAACCATTGGCAGGTTTCCATAGTCTAAAGCTTCTGGATATGCATGTACATTTAGGGCTAATGGACATTTTAAACTTACACTAGTGCAAAACCAAAAAAAAAATTTTTTTTAATATTGGTGACATGTGCTTCAAGTACAAAAAATGGGAGAAAGAAAAAAAGGAAAAACTCAAATACTATATTGTATATGCAAAGAAAAACAATAATAAAAAAAGTTTTTAAAAACCAAAAATATATAGCTTACAATCAGTGACAGACTATGCCAAGAAAGGAGAGGTAGAACACAAAGGTCTCTCACCCAAAAAATGAGATCTATTTCCTTTGTAACTTAGCCATGTTCCACAGTGTGAGTGCAAATGATTTTTACAAAGTAACAGCTTTATAAAACAGCCATACAATAGGCAATACACATTCAAAGAAAGTACTAAAATTCTCAAAATTCACAGCATATCAACTTATCTAAAGGTTACTAATACAAGTTTTGTCCAACTAGTTTATGGACTTTTATAAAGGTATTTTATCAACTTCAAGTATAGGATGGTACAAATAAAGACAGTGCAACAGAATATATATCCAATAGCAATAAATACAATAGCTGAAAATGACATAGAACAATAGCTATATATATACTTAAAAACAAAATTAAATCTCAAAGCAAACAATCAGTAAACATGATAGGATATAGTTACTCATCATATATAGAAGGTGCTCTTTTTACATGGGAGCAATGGATCCAAGAGTCCTTTTCTCCAATTTTAATAGCTGTTAGAGTGGTTAACAGGACTTGGAATGGACCATTATAGGCAGGATGAGTTGTCCCAATATGCCAGAAGTTCTTTATGTAAACTTTGTTACCTGGGTGCAAATCATAGAGTGAGAAGTCTATAGGACCTGCTTGTACAGCAGCTCCAGATTCATGGAGCTCTCGCAACTTGGTTGGCAGATCCCATAAATATGAGGCAAAAGAAGTATCTCCCCCCTACTAACAATGTATATGAGGGAGAGAAAGGCTTAGCCTGTATAGGGGGATGTCCAAACAGCATCTCAAATGGTGAGATGTATAGATCTCCTCTGGGCATGCTTCTCAGATAAAATAGGGCCAGAGGGAAAATTTCAGGTCATTTTAAATGAATCTCAGTGCACAATTTTCCAATCATAGTTTTAAGTTCTTTATTCATTCTTTCAACTTGGCCTGAGCTCTGGGGATGGTATGGTACATGGAATTTAGGAGTTATCTTCAAACATGAATAAATCTGAGACAGGATAAAATCAGTAAAATGAGTTCCTCTATCTGAATCAATGAATGCTGGCAGGCCAAAGCAAGTTTTAAAAGGACTTTGGCAACAAAAGCTGCTGTAGCCAGAGCAGTAGGAAATGCTTTAGGCCATCTGTCAGTTTTTCTACTATGACCAGACAAAATGTATACTGTCCAGTTTTTGGCATATTGATAAAGTCAGTTTGCAAGTGTTCAAAAGATGTTTAAGCCAATTTGTAGAAAATGGAAAAGGGGTAAGGTTAGAGAAAGGAGAGACCAGAGCCTGAGCAGCCTGCCTCCTGCAGTCCCAGCAAAAAAAAAACAACAACCACCTCTACCAACAACAACCCAACAACAACCCCATTCCAGTGAGGGATCTGCCTATTTAAGCACAAACTCATGCCAGGACATCAGAAAAGGGAACCCTGGGAGGGAATGTTGGGGGATATAGTCCCTGGGGTAAAATTTTTTTAAAACCCACACATGTAAAAACAATTTTAATATTCTTAGAATTCCAAATTCTCTACCTCATCCATACTCTGTTCCTCTTTCCTGAGATAATAAACAATATGATATAGATTTTACATGTAAAACATTAATGCTGCATGTTAAATGCTAGTCCACATTGTCAAAGAAGAGCCAGTATATGAAAAGAGCATTTAGAGACAGCCTATGATGCTATCGTATCTCAGGTGGGGAAGGAGTAAGGCAGACATCAATACCTTGGACAGGTCTTAGCCGAAATACAGGATTTGTCAGCATTAGCCTACAAATTCTGCACTTGTTCCCTCTACCTGTGAACTACCTGCCCTGGGAACTTTAGAATGACAGAGGAAAGTGGGTAGATGTCCATCTTATGCCAGTAGTACCATTCTGTTTAGTCTATCAAATGTACCCTTAGGGGAGAGGATGGAGCAGGCAGAACATAAGAAAGGCAGCCAGAGCTGGCTTTGAAAGGCATCTTCATTACAGACTAGGTCTTATTGGAAAACCAATTGCTTTCCACCTTTGGATAGCTTCAAGTGAAGTCATGGAACTTCACCTTCACACCCAAGGAAACAGCACACAGACATATGTCTGCCAGCTCCCTACAGATTGGGAGCTCACCAGGGAAGAGCACAGAGATGGGTCCATGGTAGAGCCATTTCAATAGAAACTTCAGACATTGCAGCTGTAATCTTCTTAAGCCTTTCCCAGGCCCAACTGAGTCCAACTCTGCCAATGACCCAAATTACCCAAAGACCCCCAAAACAACCAATATACTTAAACTACTGGAAAATGTCAACAACCTTCACCCTTCCTTAAATATATTGTCTAATGCCACCCTTAACCACACTGTCCAGACACCGTTCAACACAGTGATGGCCCCTACTTTTCCCCAGTCTTAGTGCTGACCAAGTCAGCTGTTCTCTATTAAAAACATTTCAGATTATCTCTCTACCCATAGTCTTGACATTGATATACATTCATTAACATGAAAATGGGATATTTCATTTTTCTACTTTTACAACTAAGAAATACATATAAATATATGTGTACATACACATATGAATAAAATATATGATGGAATATGTACATAAATGTCTCTATAAATGATGATATCAATTTATATATATATATATATACACCTGACTAATAACCACTGTAATATGGAAAATGACAGGGTGGAATTCCTGCAAGATACAGGGACCCCCCCTGGAGAACTCTGGGTGAGGCTTGACCCTGTATCTTGCAGGAATTCCACCCTGCCATTTTCCATATTACACCACTTAACAAGAAATCTTAGAATAAGACAATAACTAAAGAAAAATTTTTTGTAAAGCTCTATATAAGAGAAGTTGTTCATGCTGTTCTACCAACCCCTAGCCTCTCCAAAAATGTGCTTTTCCATTACTAATACAAATTCTTCCCCAAACTTCAAGGTCTCCCTCAAGGCCTAAAGCTGCCTGGTCTTCTTTTCCTTCTTTACAATTCTACAGGACCTATTACATCTTCCACTGATTCAAGATCTAGTCTCATATTGGCATGTTTTCTTAACTATTTGATTTATGTCTTTGTCTTACCTCTTCATCTAGAATGTGCTGTCTTGGAGCAGAGGGACCATAACTGAATCCTTCTTATCGCCTTCTTAAAGATATGTACAAAGTTCAATTCATGTTTATTGAGCAAATCTGTTTTATAAATTCTGTTTCATATAAGACTTTTTGAAGTCAGTTGAATCCATATAACAGAATTCTAATTCCCTTACTAAATAAGGGAGGATACCAATGCAGATAAATCAAAGACAATTAATCTAAGACTATTAAAATGCCTTTGTGCTTATATTCAAGTATGGAATATAGGTTTTGGAATTCATAATAATTTAAATAAAGTAACGTAATCACACTCTAAAAGTTGTACTGTCCAGCTATTTCATTTTTTGGATATTCTATTTAAATCCCTTAAGCCTTCACTCTATATTCTGTGCGCAGAATAGAAAGAATCAGCTCTAAAAGTAATGTAAAGAATCAGTGGAGAGCAGACCATGAGCTTTTTCCACAAACTCCATGGTTATTTAACATCTATTAAATAATCGGTTTCTCATGGTGCCAGGGCCTCAGTGAATTTAAGCAACAAGCATTTCGCTAGTACTTTGCAGTATGTACTGAGGACACAAATATAAAGTAGGAAATAGTCTGTGCCCTTAAGGAGTTACATTTATCTGGAGGGGATATAGTATATAAACAAGTTAGTACATATATGATCATTTGAGGAGGGGAAAGGCAATAATAGAGAGAGGCATCTGAAAAGGTTTCCTATAGGAGGTAGCAAAGGAACTAAGTATTGAAGGCAATGAGGTAATACTAAGAAAAAAGGATATTCTTGGGCAGGCACAGAAGTGGGGGAGAGAATACCAAGGGTAGGGAAGAACAAGTTGGGTGACCACTGTCAAGTGTCTAGAGTAGAATTTTTAAAATTAAAGATGGCAGAAGAATGAACTAACTTTAAAGAAGGAAGGGACTTTAGAAATGTTCTAATCCTAGCCCAACATCCTCATTCACAGGTGAAGAAACTGAGTCCCAGAGAAACAAAAAGATTTATACAACTGGTTAGTGAAAAAGTCAGAACTAGAATCTTTGGACTCCCAATGTGACAATCAGACTCAAAACAAGAGAAGAGCTAGTCTCTCTCTCCTGCTTGGGATTTGGGTCATAGTATACAGATAGAAGATAACAAATGCAAGTATGAAAAAGGCTCACATTTCTTTATACAAATTGTTGTCATGAAGAAAAGCCCCTCAATCCTATTTTCCTCAGTTTCTACCCCTAGCACTTCCAGCAGATGTCACTAACGAGTAAGCTTCTCTTCAAAGTCCAAGACTTGCAGTCTCCAGAAAAAGACAAAAATGTTTAATTTGATATAAATGCCCTGCAGGCAGGGAACACCTGCAAGTCATGTGGATTTTCCCTCTAGTCATTCTCACAAAGAACTAATAAAACATTTTAGCAGTATCAAAGCCACTCATAAATAATGATACTTAATAAAATGTCGTTTATCTGCCCTACCCAGAGGGATAAGTTGGAACTGTTTTTTGGATTGCTTTTTTTTTTCACAATAACTGAAATTTACCATTCAAATGCAAAAAAAATTATTCTTGAATCTACACAGTGTCCTGGCAAGAATCCAGAGGATGAAATCAGGAGATTTAAATCCCAGGTCTGTCCCTTACCACCTGTTTGAGCTTGGGCAAGTCACTTACTTCTCTCAATCTCAATTTCCTAATTCGTAAAATTGAAGAAGTCGGCCACCATGATCTCTTTTGTCCCTTCCAACATTAAACAGGTAAGCCTATGGAACTCCTTTAAAACTATACCATATATTTATTTCCTTTTGAAACAGACACTGAAAATAATCAGTTTTTCGAGGGGGAGCATTTATTAAGTGTCTATGTGCCAGGCACTGTGCTTAGCAATCTATAAATACTGTCTCATTTGATCTTCAAAGTTTTTGTTTAGTTATTTTCAGTCATGTCTTCCCCACCACCATTCACTTCATGACCCTATTTGGGGTTTTCTTGGCAAAGACCTGGACTAGTTTGTCATTTTCTTCCCCAGCTCATTTACAGATGAGGAAATTGAGGCAAAGAGGATTTAGTCACTTGCCCATCATTACACAGACAGCTAGTAAGTGAGCAAAGCCAAACTTAAACCCAGGTCTTCTTGACCTAGTGCTCTGTGCACTCTGATGCTGCCTAGGCACACCATGATACTGTCTTCTTTCCTTTCAAGGTATCAATTGAAACTTCTCTCTTGACTGTTTTTGGTTTTGGTTTTGGTTTTGGTTTTTTTTTGCCTGTGTATTAGACAACAAGCTTTTGTAAAACTCCTACTAGGTTCCAGGCACTTTATTAAATTCTGGGGATATAAAGAAAGGTAGAATGTGTGCCCTCAAAGAGCTTATAATCTAATGGACAGCTTTTCTACCCACCCTTTCCTAATATAACACTTCTCTTCCACTGGGACCAAGAAAACCAAAGGGCCAAATCTCTTACAGAATCAAAGGATCTCAGGGTTAAAACTCCCCTTAGTGTAATTATACATCTGGTGTCAGCTCTCATATTTATATCTTGCCTCTACTTAAGTTCTGTGATCTATCTCAGGATATTATGACATACAACAACCTGCATGTTCCTACCTAAGTGGATTTATTCCTCATCTTTCATATTGTCTACATTTAACTAAACTAATCTTCACAAAACAAACATGAAGTTTAGAAGAGTCTTTCAAAGGAACTATGAATTCAAGAGAAAATTAATAGTGTGAACACAAGTGAACAACAATGGCAGAGGTAAGAATCTTGACTCATAGTACAGCTTGTCATCAGCAATATTATTCAATAGAAACAATGGTATCCTAATCAGAAATGGAAAAAGTCAGCATCCCCAAATTAAATTGTCAATAACATTTTAAAAAATGAATTTATACTATCATTAATTTTTAACTTTGCCCTAAGTATGTATTGTACCTTAAGATATTAGATAATGAGAATATGAAGACATTACAATTTGCAAAGCATTCAGAAACTAAAGTACTGTCAAAAATAATGTATCTACAAAAATTCAGATGTGTACATTGAAAAAAATCTTGCAAAGACCAGGTTAAAAATCTTTCTATTCAAGTTTAAATGGGTTTTGAATCTCATTTGTGTGCATATATATATGTGTCTGGATATTATACATACGTTAAATGTAACAATGACTAGTTTTCAAACACAACCAATTACATCATGGAAGATAAAAATTAACTAGCCAAATTTCAGCAAAAAGCTGTTCATATTTGGAGAGTAGGATTGAAAAATGAGTATCTGTATTTTGTAAGAACTTCAAATCCCCTTTCTATTAACTCAATCCTTTGTGAAAACAAGAAAAATTATTTAAGCCCCCTGGGCCTCTACTTCATCTATTATAAAATGTAGATAACAGTTGTGGAAAATATAAGTAAGGTAATGGGGTCACCAGGGATATTATAAATAAACTAAGTAGTTTGTGGGAACACACTCTAGGATTTATGAGAGACTAGACCAGGGTGGAGAGACCAGAGTTTACTGGATTTCCACAAGAATGGCAGTTGATCTTAACTGTCACCTAGCTTCCACTAGGCCAGAGTCTAGAAACAGACTAACCAGGTAAAAGGGACTTAACAGCTTTAATTATGTTAGACTAAAAGGTGGGAAAGGATTTCTATACTTAAAATCTAAAGGATAAAACCACAGGGCAATGGGAGGACTTATTCTACTCTTATCTAAGTGATTTAAACTAACAGGGTCCAAAGAGCTGTAAATGGAGTCTCTTCCTCAGACCTGGAACCTGCCAGGCTTGAGTACAGCTAGGGACTTTTGTGGCTTTGGGATTCTCACTGCAATCCACTGATGATCTCTGGATGCCAGGAGCTAAAGTTGTCTCAGGAACCAAGTTGAGAAGGTTTTGCTTGAAGCACCGTCCACCAGAACTCAAACTTCTCCTCCTCCCTTGGCTCTGTAGATCTTGTCCTTTTTGCTAGATGCCACACCACACAGGATCCCAGGGAAAATCAGGATGCAAGATGTCCTTTTACTCTGAGTGCTCCCAGGGCTAACCACAGTTTGTGTTAACCCTTAATGGAGTCCCACTCAGAGCCAAGTTCCCTCTTCCTGCTCCTTCATTCCAACCTGGAATTCCCAGCTCCAGCTCCTTCCTACTATGTACTTCCTAATCAATACCTAATCTAATCTTCCTCACAACACAATATACCACCTACCTCATGAGATTATTTTAAAGCTCAAATGTGGGAAAGTCTGCAACAGACTTTACAAAGCTAAATACTCGTTAATTTGAATTGTTCTTTCTCTCCTTCAAATTCCCTTTGTAATCCCGAGAGAGGAAACTGGGAAAATAGAAACTAGATAATAGTTATATGAATTTGTAATTGACCAAAAAAGTACCAAGATATGTTTATCAATAAATCAATGAGGGGGCATGTAGGTGACTCAATGGATCAATAGCTGGAGGCTAGAGGGGGGGAGGTCTTCAAATCTGACCTCAGACATGTCCTGGCTGTGTGATTCTAGTCAAGTCACTTGGCCCCCATTGCCGAGCCCTTACCACTCTTCTGTCTTGGAACCAATACACAGGATTGATTCTAAGACAGAACATAAGGATTTAATAAATAAATAAAGCAATGAAAACTAAGAGGAAGGTTTTTAGGGACAGATTACATGGCTCTTTCTTTGGCCCAATCAAAATAAAAATAAAAAATGCTATCATTGACTTAGATGATGACATAGATGACGTTATTATCAAATTAGTGGATTACATAAAGCTGGCAAAAAAAATTAGAGTTGGCTAGGTGAAATGAGGTTAGAGTCCTAGGTCTGTATTTCAAATAAAGATTCACATACATACTAGCTGTGTGACCCTGAAAAAGTCACCTAAATGTTGCCTGCATCGAGTTCCTCATCTGAAAATAGGTATGATAAAACCTATTTCAATAGTTGTTGTGTGGATAAATGTGATAATATTTGTAAAATGCTTTGCAAACCTTTAAGTGATATATAAAAAAGTACTAGTTACTTATTATTTCATTATTATTGTTAATTGACTGAATTAATTAACTGAATGCTATAACCAAGATTCAAACCTATTTTGAAGGCTAGATATAAATGTAAAGTCCTAATCATGCATGTAAAACAAATCAAAATAAAAGATGGGAGAAACATGGCTAAACAAGAGTCATAAATACAGGGTTTTTAGTTGACACAAAATAAGTTAACAGAATAATTTGGATCCCCCAAATGATAACATAATGAAAAGCTCTATTATATCCAGAAAATGATAGATAATAGTCACATTGTACTTTGCTTTGATATTACCATAACTTGCGTATAATGCTTTGAGTGTTATATTTTAGTAGAGCTAGGGTAGATCCAGGGAATTAGGACCACAAAGTTAAGGGATCTTGGAACCAGGTCATAAGAATGGTTGAATGACATTGACGTAGCAGAGATGCTCCAAATCTATGTCTCAAACTCAGTGGTCTATCCCTTCCACATTTAAATATCTCTGATCTTATGGCTTCTAATCTATGAATCGGTCCTCTGAGTTCCTGGAGCAACTCAAGTCTTTCCTAATCTATTTAGGTTTGGCACTTGCAGAATCAATCATCTAAAGTAGGTGATGGTTGAAGGCAGGCACTGGCTGGTTCTCCTGAGGAATCTAAGGACAAGACAGAGGCTGTGCAAACAAGCAGTTTCTGTTACCTATACAGTCTATTTCTCTTTCTGAAAAAAAAAATTACTTTGGTTTCCATCTAGTTCACTCCTCAAATGAGTCAGTGCCATCACTTGCTGACAGTTGAACTCCAATTCAGCCATCAGCTTAGCTATAGAAACACTAGAAACTTATCCTTTGCAAAGGAAAGTCATGTATATATATATATATATATGAAAACTATTTGGGCAATGATATTCTTAGAATTAAAATGCAAACTATTTAACAATAAATTCTGATTTCTAATCCTCCTCAGTTTATATACAAAATTTTAGAGGAGGAAAAATATAGTCAATGTGTAAGAATAATGAATCTGTCAGCTAACACAGTTACTTTCTAGCATCTGGACATTGTAACCTTGCAGCTCTGTGCATAGAAGTCATATATCTGATTAGTCTGAGTGTTGGGAAATATGTACTGTATGTCAGGGGTAATGAATGTGAATTAGAGATTTCTCTATTCACCAGTCTCACTTATTACTCTAACTTTTAAGGATGACATACAAAGACGGGGCACCAAAGATTTTTCAAATATATGATGGTGAGGAAGGCAGGGGGAAGACCTTTTAGAATAGTTCCATCTATATCCCTATGCAGCTTTTTAAAAAGATATTTACAATCTTTCCCTCTCATCAAAATCAGGTTTTTAATGATGAAAATTGTGGAACACAAACCTTTGGGAATCTTTTAGTTACATTTAAACAGAAAAACAGTGCACAAAATATACTAAATCTGTATGCTTTTAAAGGGGAGGCTGGTCTAGATGACTTCTAAGGTCCCTTCCTTTTCCATAGATTTGATTTTATGAAAATGTTGTATTTGAAAAATCTACATCTTAGTGAAGGCAATCACCAAGTGCCCTTCTTTGAAATATAAAGTATAAAAGATGTGGTAACAATTAAAACAACACTCTACATGTATATAAAGTGTTAACAATTACAAAACACTTTATATCCATTATCTTGTTTCAACCTCACAACAACCATGTGAAGTAGACAGTACAATTGTTATTAGTCCTATTTTATTGATGAGAAATTGAAAGCTTAAGTGACTTGTCTAAGATCATACAACCTGGAATCATTAATGCTGATATTTGAATTCAAGTCTCACCAACTCCAACTCAGCCCTTGATCTGCTAGCCATAACTTACATTTATGTAATACTCTATGGCTAGTAAATCACTTTCTTCATAGCAATCTTATAAGGAAGAAAATGCAAGTTTTAGGGGTTTGGTTATTTTCCGTATGGAGAGGTTTGGGACCAGACCTATGATTTCAAAGATACAAGAAATTTGGAATAAGGAAATCCCCCTCTACCAATGTAAACAGGTACCTACTCTAAAATTCATTAGGAGTTTTCTGGCTCAGTGAGATTTCAAATGACTTGCCCAGAGTCACAGTGATATTCTATAACAGAGAAGAAACTTGAACTTATGTCTTTCTAACTGTTAGGCCAGCTCTCTATTAGAGAGCTATGTTTATCGATTATTTTCTGAAGCTAGACAGTATTAGAATCTCCATTTTACAGATAGGCAAACTAAAGATCTGAAAGGTCTTGCTTGATGGCATACAACTAATTAGTGCTACAGCCAATTAGGTCTCGTGACTCTAAATCCATTGTCTTATCCTTGGCAGCTTTCATTTAGGTTAGATTACCATCATGGTTGGTAAATTGTTACTTTTAAATTTTTCTTTATAAAAAACATATATTTTAATTCCTCAAAGGTCTATGATTTCCTCAACAAGATTGCCCTCTCTGGCAACATAAATAGCTTTTAAAACTGCTCTTTCTAAGGAGTAGGAACTTTATTTGGTAAGTAATGGGAAGTCATTGAAAAATTTTGAACAGAGGAGTAAAGTGATCAGATCTATTTATAGGAAAGATTTATTTGCTAGTGATGCAACAACTAACATTTATATAGCACTTTAAGAAGTACAAAGTGTTTTATATGCATTATTTCATTAGAAGGTTGATGAATAGATTTGAAGACAGTAGATAAAATGGCTACGCATCCACTTAAAATAGTTCCAGCTGTTAATAATAAACATTTCAAGTATGGTGGCATGGCAGCAGAGGGGACAGATTTCAGAAATATGAAATGTAAGTTTATTGAGGGTATGATTTGTTTTGTAAATTTTGTCTTTGGATCCTGTGGTCCTTCGGATCCCCTGGAAGATTTTGTCCACTTTATTTTTTTGACTGCCCTCCATTGAAGCAGAAGAGTGGCAGTAAAAGGTTAAATAACTTATCCATGGTCACAAAGTTAATCTGCGTCAGGGACAGGAGTTGGACCCAGGTCAACTGGTACTTAATAAATATCATTCTATATACCATAAAGCGGGAGCTTGGTTTTGTCTACTGAGAAGAGAAAAGGGAATCTCACTCTCCAATTAACACTAATCATCACGACCTCAGGAAAACTGCTTCCTCCTTTCCCCAGACTTGTTTCCTCTGTTGATAAAATTAGAACCAGTGAAGAGGCACATGCAAAGGCACAGGTTTCCATAGTCTTTATTGTGGGACAAGGGAGGATTCTGATGACCTTAACTAGAACTTTTAAAAAATAAATATGTGAATATATAGACATAGATTTTTGGACATACCTAATATGAGAATTTTTTTCTCTTGGATAAGCACATTTATTATAATTTATTACATATTTATAACAGATCACAGGTATATATTATTATGGTATTACATGTTATATTATGTGATATATAAAAAATAAAACCAAATTTATATGATTTCAAATGCATATATTATAAATAATTCTATCTTAAATGTAAAATCCCAGAAACTAAAGTCAAGAGTATTGCTTAATCATAAATTTGTAATTGAATGTCAATAATAACAACTAATATTTTTCCAACAGCTATTAAGTGTCTACAATGTGCTTTACGAATATTATCTCATTTTATTTTCACAACCCTGCAAAGTGCTGTTATTATCCCCATTTTATGGGTGATGTAGCTGCAGGCAAGCAGAAGTTAAATGACTGGCACAGGGTCACCAAGTTAGTAAGTCTTTGAAGCCAAATTTGAACTCAAGTCTTTCTGATCCCACACCAGAGCTCTATCTATTGTATCACCTAACTTCCTAATAATAATAATAACACAAAGATTTCCTGATTTTACTAATTATAATATAGGAAAAATCTAATTATATATTCTTTTTCAAGGCTGTGTATATAAAGTGTTGTACATCAATACTGCTTTCAAAAATTACCCTATATAAACAACAACTGGAACCACTCATCATTATTCCAACTAAAGTTCATTATCAAGAAAATATGATAATTTTTTTCATCAAAGACTGAAGAGTAAGTTTTAAACATCATGTTTTATAGAAAAATAATACAAAGAGAGGAGCAGCTAGATGGCTCAGTAAATAGAGAGAGCTGGGCTAGAGATAAGAGGTCCTGAGTTCAGACCTTCCTAACTGTGTGACCCTGGACAAGTCACTTAATCCCACTGCCTAGCCCTTACCACTCATCTGCCTTGAAATCAATACTAAGTATTGATTCTAAGAAAGAAAGTAAGGGTTAAAAAAAAAAAAGATCTGGAGAGGTGAAGTATTTTTCCTAAGTCACACAACAAGACAGAGCTAGAACCCAAAACAGAACCTTTATTTCTGAACCTCTTTCACCCCTAAAACCAGTGCTCTTTCTACTATAATACCACTTTAATCATACTCCAATGAATAGTAAGGATTCATATTAAAAAAGAAACTATTCTGAAAGGATTCTTAGCTCCTGGGGTTTAAAATTGTCCTAAAGTCTCTTTCTCTTTGGTAAAATAGATATATCATCTTGAATCTCCTAGCAGGAGCTTAAACATCCTTATTTTATATTGGCTACATTTGTGTGTGTGTGTGTGTGTGTGTGTGTGTGTGTGTGTGTGTGTGTGTGAGAGAGAGAGAGAGAGAGAGAGAGAGAGAGAGAGGGTGAGGGAGAGAGAGAGAGTTTTTGAGAGAGAGAGAGAAAGAGAGAGGGTGGGAGAGAGAGAGAGAGAGAACGTGAGAGAGAGAGAGAACGAGAGAGAACGAGAGAGAGAGAGAGAGAACGAGAGAGAATGAGAGAGAGAGAGAGAGAACGAGAGAGAGAGAGAGAGAGAGAGAGAGAGAGAGAGCCAATTAGATTGAAAAGGGTCTTGGAGGGCAGGAATGGCATTTTATTCATCTCATATCTCCTCAATATATAACCCAAAGGAAATAGGAATCTGCACTTGATCTCTGATTTCCCTGGCATAAGAAAATACCCAAAGAAACTCTTCCTATCATTGCAGGTTGGTACTTTCTCTCACTTTTTTTTTAAACTCTTGTCTTCTGTCTTAGTGTCAATTCTAAGACAGAAAAGAGGTAAAGTCTAAGTAACGGGGGATAAGTGGCTTGCCCACCATCACACAACTAGGAAGTACTGAGAACAGATTTGAACTCAGGTCCTCCTGGCTCTTTCCATTGCTGCTCTTATACTTTCTTTTCAGTGTATAATTTCACCGAATTGCCCAGGATACTGAGACATTGAATGATGTAGCACACTCGTATGTGACAGGAGCTAGACTTGAATCTAGGTCTTATTATATGTGCGGTCTCATCCCTGACCACCAAGAGTCACGGGATTTACCTGGAGAACATTGTACACAGTAACATCAATAGTGATCAGCTGTGAGTGACTTATCAAACAAGAATCCAGGACAACACAGAGAGGCTCATGATGAAAAAGGTTATCCATTGCCATAGAAGGAACTGATGGAGTCTAAGCATGGATTGAAGCATACCATTCTTCACTTTATTTCCTCCACACATTTTTCTCTGGCATAATTAATATGTCTTCTTTTATAACATGATAAATATGGAAATATGTGTTATTTGAAAACCTATATCATATTACCTGCTGTCATCAAGAGGTGGGAGAGGAAGGAGAGAAGGAGATGGAAACATGTCAGAAAATGACTATTAAAAATTATATCAAAAGGGCAGGTAGGTGGCTCAGGCCTAACGATGGGAGGCCCTGGGTTCAAATTTGACCTCAGATACTTCCTAGCTATTTCACCCTGGGTAACTCATTTGCCCATTGCCCAGCCCTTACTTGGAACCAATATATGATATTAATCCTAAGAATTGAAGGTATAGTTGTGTGTTTTTTTAATGACACAATCATGTTTAAAAAATGAAAAATTTTAAAGTGTAGATTTTAACATTAATATTCAATATCTCCAAAGTATAATATTTATAAAGATTTATTAACATTGAACTAGAGAGCTAGAGAAAACAGGGAGTGCTCACCACTCATATGGAAGAGAAAGTGAGAGGCGTTCCCCAAAACTTAAATACAATCATGTAAAAGACACATGTAAACAGAAAGGAAAAGGGAAGAATTCTGGGAGATGAAGTCTAAAGAATACAAAATTGGCATCAAACACCTTATACATAGCAGGAAAGATGACTATTTGCCGAATTAAATGGAATTGAACTGAACTGAATAGACCTCAACTAAAGTGAAGAAACTATTTAAAAGTGACTTTGCTACAGCATAGCAGATAAACTAGATATATGAAGAATGGTGTGGGGTATTTAAATGTCAAAGCCAAAACTTTATCTCAATCTCTCCCTGTTTATCATGGTTCTGCTATTTTAACACAGGAATACTTTTTTCCATATGTTTGAGGGATATAAAGGGAATTCAATTAGTGACTCTGAACGCTATACATTGGCTTGCTAAGAAGCCATACAACAAGGGGCTATTTTACACCTCTTATGGAGAAGAAAGCAGTTGTTGGGGGCGGGGTGGGATTCTAACTACTTCTATCTTTCAGTGTTTCTGCAAAGCCATTATATCGTATACACTCCACTGCCAAGAAATCACATTGCAACTTCATGAATCTGCTCAATGACGCATGAAACTCAGTTTGACCGCTGCTGAGATGGATTCAATGACTAAAGTTGAACAGCAATGGGACTTGAATTCCCTTAGCATTCATTAACTGGAGAGTAACAGAAATAATGGTGAATTGGTTGCCTTCAATTGAACATCAAGAAGAATCCCCGAAATAATTCTATGTCAAGAGTTCTGAAAGGGAAAGTTATTCACTGATATTTTCCAATTAATTGTACACTCAAATATTTCATTTAAAAAGAGAAGCAACTATTTTCAAATAATAATGTCATCAGAAAAAGCAACTTGTTGGATATTGTTGTTTGTTCAACTTGATCTAGTTGAAAAATATTTGTGATGGATTTTATGAATATGTCATGCTTTTATTTCAATATTACACATAGGGAATTATCTGTACATCACCATACCCAGAACCTAAGTAGCCCCTTCCAATCAAAACTACTAAATATTTCAACTACTTAGAAACAACCTCTCTTATGTTTTTTTGAAACACTTACCCTTCCATCTTAGAATCAATACTATGTATTGGTTCCAAGGCAGAAGAGTGGTAAGGGCTAGGCAATGCAGGTTAAATGACTTGCCCAGGGTCACACAGCTGGAAAGTGTCTGAGGCCAGATTTGAACTTAGGACCTCCCACTAGGCCTGGCTCTCAATCCACTGAGCCACCCACCTGCCCCCAAAACAACCTCTCTTACAATGACCATTCTTTGCACTTTCATGGTCTGATCATTTGTTAATTAGACTACTCTAAAATCTCCTTAATATCTTTCTTTATCCAAAATGTACCCCCTTTAATTCATATGTATGGTCTCTGTAAAAGTCATCTTTCCTAGTGTTGATTCCATACTTTCCTCAATATTAGATACAGAGGGATACAGTAAAAATATACTGGATTTGGAGTAAGAAAACTGAGGCTCAAATGCTACCTGTGTTCCATGTAATATGTATCTTGGGCAAGTCATTCGGTGTCATTGGCTTTAATTTACTCATCTATAAAATAAGGGAATTAGACTCTAATGATCTCTCAAGCATTTTCAAGCTCTGCATCCTATGTTATTCTATTCTTTCCATATTACATTTTCCATTAGGTTCAAACTCTTCGTGGATCTCAATCTGTTCCATCTTACCTTGTTTGTTCTTTAGATTAACCGTCTAGTGCTCAATTCTCATCTTTGACCTCTATCTGAGAGTTTTCCACATCCATGCTAGAGACATCCTTTTATTATCCTGAACCATTCTCATTCTGAAAACAGAGTTCAAACCTCTGTTCTTCTACATAATGACAAAGCTTACATCCAAACCCAACTCTAATTCTCTATTCCAACTCTGAAAATGGATTTTTTATAAAGTTTGCATTTACTTCCTTCACTTTTTATGTATTTCATACTTGTGGATAGTCACTCAATTTTCCAGAAGTGCAAACTATGTGTGAATTAGGTTCAGAAAGCTCCACAAAAATCAATCAAACAAATGCTTTAAACCAAAAATTTTTAAGTACTTGATCAATTTAGAAATCCTTCAAAATCTCTGTATGAAATGTTAGTAACATTCCCCAGGAAGTATATTCAGATAGGTTGAGGAAGCTGGTCATGCCCTGCAAATCGTATACAAAAGAGCAAACCAACCAGAACATAAGAAAAAGAGTGGCAACAGATAAGGAGGCATTCCATCTAAATCCTTGAAATGGTTGATGGGGAACGAGAAGAGTTTTGGCCTCAACTTTGGTCTTAATTTCCTTGGTTTCCTTCCCCTTCTCCCACCTGGACCTAATGACTTTCTGAGGAGCAAAGGATTTGCACTTTTATTTCACATCCTATTAGCATCCCTGAAATAGCTGGCAACAAGATCTGCATTGGAAACAAAGGACAAATGTAACACTGCAAAGACAGGTGCAGGGCACAAGGAGACCAGTAGAAAAGCTACAGTATGCCTCAGGGAAACTTCTTGGGTATCCCATAAAGGGGAGATAATGATTTCCAGGAACCAGAAGCTATGAATTCCCACTTTGCCACATGTGCTCTCTAAGCAAAAGCCTATTTTCCCTTGTACTTTTTCTGAATTTATATGATAATGTATCATAGAATTTGGGGAAACGTTTCATATCTACTATTCTTGTTCTACTACCTTGCTCCTTTTCCCCCCAAGGCAAATTAAGGATAGCTAACTGATATCAGTGGATGACCATTGGAGGAAGCACATGGATCATGGTTTAAGAGCTCTAGTACCAGAGAAACCACCTCCACTCCCTGAGGACTTCCCCTAGAACCCTAAAGAGAGCTATGGCAGCCCTTTTCTGGAAGCCTTCCCAAAAATGTTTTTAAATCCATAAAATTAAATACAAAGCAGGACTACAAAAAAGCCAATCACCTTAACTATATATAGTTAAAATATTTTTTAAACCAAGTTCACAGACCCCATGTAAAGAATTTCTGACTTCAACTATTAGCTCATTTCTTCAGCTAGGGCAATTACTGCTTCTTTCCATGGAAGAAAAGGAATTCAATTGTTCTTTTAAAGCTGTGATTTAGAAGAAAGTATTTGTTAGCTACATGTTTACTTTGTTTCTAATGGTTTTCCCTCATTTGTTTTGGTGATGTATTGAAATAAAATGTTTGGTAAGCATTTCTAATGCCAAGTATCTAATTATTTGTCATTCATGGCTATGCATCAGACTCTGTTAGCATTATTGCAAAATTTCCAGATTAGATTCATTGGAAATGGTTCACCATCAAATACATATTATTTTCTTAGGTGCTTCTAATGACCACATAGATGTATATATGTGTATATAGGTTGCATGTCATATCCTATTGCTCAGTCCAGATAATATGCCAATATTTCAATTTTTATATACTTAGTTTCCTTTCATTATTATTTTATCACTCCAGTCATTGGATTAATAAAACTGCTCAGTTTTAGAGGTATCCTAGATAGGATTCCAAGAACACTATTGGCATAGAACCTCCCCTGGATCCACAATGGTATCTACTAAGCCATAAATCCAATCAGGTATCCCTCTAATAGTATTTGTTTACATAATTTCTTCATGCATGAACATTTATCATTTATAGAATACTGCAGAGTAATTACAATCAGCATACTTCTCTCCGCTGCATTTTGGATGATGACCTACAATTATAATTCTCGGGAGACCATGGCATCCTATGCTTCACAGTCATTTAGAAATGCCAGAAGAAAATTTTTATAAAGTTGGATCTTTCAGCTTGGTGTCATTTAAAGTACTGTACAATTTTCCAAAAGCAATGCAGTATACTTGCTCATATTTAGTTCTAGGCCTGAATCATTGTGTCTGCTACATTTGGTCAAGATAAACAAACTAAAGAACTAATCCAGAGGGCTGTCCACCCTGTTGAATATGAAAGTCTGGTGAAAAAAAAAAAAAGGTATACTTTATTCAGTTGGTCACTAACTGTATAGACCAGTGATTCCCAAAGTGGGCACCACCGCCCCCTGATGGGTGCTGCAGTGATCCAGGGGAGCAGTGTTGGCCACAGGTGCATTTATCTTTCCTATTAATTGCTATTAAAATTTAAAAAAAATTTCCAGGGGCGCTAAGTAATTTTTTTCTAGAAAGGGGGTGGTAGGCCAAAAATGTTTGGGAACCACTGGTATAGATAGTTAAACCAAATTATTTTGAGAGCTCATGGCTCTCATTTTGGAAATGCTTCAATGTATTTGGGATTAAACTAAATGGTACCATTTTACCCACAAACAGGAGCATAAGGAGAATAGTATATTCATCTTCAATTTGTACTTTTCACTGGACAGTCTTCACAATAATCAGAAAATCATTCAACGGTTTTCTCTTATTGCATCTATCAAATTTTTATACCAATTATATCTTAATATGTTAACCATGATGGCTCCAATATTGAACTGGATGCTTATATGTAAAATTCAAGATTTCTAAGTCAAAGCTCATTGTTTTCTCCAAATCCACTCTCCTGAACTCCTTTATTGAGAATATTGCCATATTTCTAGTCATTTAAGTTTAACCTAGGAGTCATCATCAACTCTTCACTCTTCCCGGACATATATCTAGCCAATTACCAAATGTTGTCATTTCTTCCACCATATTTCTCACATCCTTTTCCTTCTCTCCACTCACATAAACACTTCCCTAATTCAATGTCTCATCACCTCTTGACTAAATTACAATAGAAATCTAGCTGGGTTTCTCTGCCTTGAGCTTCTCTCCCCTCTCCAATCCACCTAACCGTCCAAGTGTTATTCCTTTTGTTGTTGTGGTTGTTGTTGTTGTTGGGTTTTTTGGTTTTTTTTTTTTTTTTTTTTTTTTTTTTGGTTTAAAACCCTTACCTTCTGTCTTGGAGTCAATACACAGTATTGACTCCAAGGCAGAAAAGTGGTAAGGGTAGGCAATAGGAGTCAAGTGACTTGCCCAGGGTCACACAGCTGAGAAGTGTCTGAGGTCAGATTAGTACCTCCCTTCTCTAGGTCTGGCTCTCAATCTACTGAGTTACCCAGCTGCCCCCTCCAAGTGTTATTCCTAAAACACAAGTCTGATGATGTCACTGCCCCAGCAGTAAACTCCAGAATTTATTTATAAACTCTTCTCCTTGGCTTTTAAAGTTGTTAACAATCCAGTTCTGGTCTATCTCTCCTATCATCCCTTCCAGACTAGCCAAACTGACCATGTTGCTGTTTCTCACACATAAAATTTTAAATTCTATCTCCAATTTCCATGCTGTTGCATAGAGTCCAAAATTCCTAGAATGAACACCCTCCTCATCTTCATCTTTACAATTCAAGAATTCCTTCATTGTACAGATCTAATGTCCCTTCTACTTAAATAAAACTTTTCCTGATCCCCCAATTACTAGTGCCTCTCTCTGCCCCAAAATTACTTTGCATTCATATGGTATACACTTAAATGTGTATATGTTGTCTTTCCTCATAGAATATAAACTCGGTGGTATGGATTATTTCCTTTTTGTCCCTGAATCCTTAGCATATAGTACAGTATTTGGCAAATATAAGAAATTTAGTAACCAATTATAAATTTACTGGTTAAAATATTCATGAGAGGAAGTTTGTTAGTAAAAAGCCTATAAAAGTGCATTCTGAAATCAAATGCATATAGTATATGGAGATGATTAAACAATAAACACATTAAATTCATTTACTTGTGTGCCTATAAAGATATGATCTGTTTTAGAATAATGTAAAGCATCACTTGTGAAAGTCTACCTATTCTCTTCTCATTTTTATCGAACATTATTCTCAGGAACATTTTAGAGGGTGATAATATAAACTGATAAGTTATCTTTTTTTCCTTTCCCCTCTAAGATTACCTTACAACTACTCTGTACCATCTTGTATGTGCCCATTTATAAACATGTTATTTTGCCAATTTTAATGTCAACTTTACCCTCTTGTTGACAGGGATTGTTTTAACCTGTCCTTTAATTTTCAAGGGTTTAGCTCTGTGCCTGTACATAATGAGTGCTTAATAAAGGGCTTTGCTCTCCAGCTGTAGGGTCCACATGGGAAAGCTTTCATCCTCTTCCTGATTTCCCCTTCAAGATCCAATGCCTGGATTCTTGAATTTGGCAACTACTGTACTTGAGTTCATCCACAAGGCAAACCTCAAGGCTGGAAATATCCAGGAAAAATCGTAATGGCTGTCTTGATTTCAGAAGCAAATAGGAGTTTCAAGTGCATAGGTACTTGGTTGAAAAAATTCTAAGAATAAGCTTTTACAGCTCAAGAAAAATAATATGCAGCACATTGACAGAGTAATTGCAAGATGCAGATGTGACCTAGAAGGGTAGCTCATAAATAGTGATCCTGAATCCCAATCTCTTGCATTGAGAGGGGGATGGTTGTTGTTTTTTTTAATTTCCTAGGCAGTATGATCCTGGAATCTAGCCTTAAAACCAGAGAAGAGAAATTTCTTGGGTACTTTCAGCCTTGGGGTTTGCCTTGTGGGTGACCCTAAATTAGACAGCTACCAAAGTCAATAATTCAGACATCAAATATTCTTGGGAAAGAGAAGGATATGAAAGAAGATTTCCCATGTAGTTTCTACAGCTGGAGGACAAAGCCACATGGCTTTATCAAGGATGTGAGGTGACTGCTTTATTTCCTCTTGGTGCAAGTGCTTAATTGCATCATGGGAGCCCCACTATTTTGGGGTCTTACCTAGGAATTTTAAGACCTCAAAGCTCACAAGAATATGGTTAATAGCTTAGAATCGTTGTGTCATTTCTTTCTAGAAGGGAAGAATGAGGTTGCTTTTCTACCCCCTTCGGAGAATAAACATCTGGTTTCACATTAAGCCCGAATTATTTGGATCTCCATTTTGGATTATATAGCCCTATATGTCACAGGAATTCAATAGGGAAATGCTTGTCTGAATCTGCTTGATTTTTTAAAACAGTTCTGGACTTCTTTTACTTTTGTAGTGTGAGTTACAATCTCTCAGAAGAAAACCCTCAAGAACTGCACAAAAACATCACTGAGGTCTGATAAAGTACCCTCCACACCACCACCACCCCACTACGGGAAGAAAACTTACATTTTTAAAAAAAATCTGTTTTGAGAGCTATTTTTAGGGTTTTGTCTTACTTTTTTGCAGGATTGAAGGTTTAAATTGTTTATTTTTTGTTTTGTTTGTTAGGTTTTGATTAGGACTTTACAAACCCCAAGGCAGGTATGAATTTATAGTAAATGTATAATTTTTTTCTTTGGAATTTATATAATTATGAATTTGAGAGTGAGCACAAGATCCAGACCCACTCCAGGCTGGATTTTCACCAAAGATTATTAATTTGCTTTGGAGAGTAGTCATAACTGTTGCAAAGTACTAAAAGAGGAAATAGAGAATACAATAGGTTTTTTTTTTTAATGTTTTACTTTTTGTAATTTTTCCAGATTACATGTAGACTCCATTTTACCAATCATTTTCTCTCATTTTGTAATCCATGTTCTTTCCCTCCCTCCCAACCCTTCCTCCCACCACAAGATGGCAGGTCACATGATATATATTGCACATGTGCTATCATACAATACATAATTCCATGTTCATCATGTTGTAAAAGAAGATACTTATTGCTTATACTAAAGAAAAATTCCTGGAAGGAATAAAATGAAGAATGGCATGCTTCAATCTGTATTTAGACTCCATCAGCTCCTTCTATGGAAGTGCATGATCCTTTTTGTCATGAGGCTCTTGGAGTCTCTTTTCTCTCAGATATATAGAGACCTGAGGCAAATTTATAAAAATACAAAACATTCCTCAAATAACAAATGGTCAAAGGATGTGAATATTCAATTCTCAGAATAATAAATATAAACTACTTTTTACCACATTTTTAAAATGCTTCAAGTCATTATTAAAGAAATGTAGATTAAAACAACTCTCAGACTGGCTAATATGACAAAAAAATACACATCCCCAACATTTATCATTTTTTTTGTCAAATTAAACTAATTTGACAAGAAAAAATAAAAATGATAAATGTTGGGAATGTGGGAAAATTAGGACACTGATATACTATTGATGGAGCTGTGAACTGTGTACAACCATTTCAGAGAGCAATGTGGAGCCATGCCTAAAGGGTCATAATACTGTGCAGACACTTTGACCAAGCAGCAGCACTACTAGTTCTGTATCCAAAAAAGATCAAAGATAAGGGAAATGAACTTACTAGTAAGAAAAATATAGCAGTTCTTTTGGTAGTGACAAAGAACTGGAAACTGAAGGGATGTTAATTAATCAATTGGGAAGGGCTGAACAAATGGTGCTACATGATTGTCATGGAATACTACTGAGCCATAAGAGATGACAAACAAGATGATCACAAACACACCTGGGAAGATTTTATATAAAATGATTCAAAGTAAAGTGAGCAGAACCAGGAGAATGTTGTACACAGTAACAGCAATAATGTATTGTGGGGTATAGGGGGGCAGCTGGGTAGCTCAGTGGACTGAGAGCCAGGCCTAGAGATGGGAGGTTCTGGGTTCAAATCTAATCTCAGACACTTCCTAGCTGTGTGACCCTGGGCAAATCACTTCACCCCCACTGCCTAGCTCTTACTGCTCTTCTGCCTTGGAACCAATACACAGTATTGATTCTAAGACAGAAGGTAGGGGTTTTTTTTTGTTTTTTTTTGTTTTTTTATTTTAAACCCTTAACTTCTGTGTATTGACTTATGGGTGGAAGAGTGGTAAGGGTAGGCAATGGGGGTCAAGTGACTTGCCCAGGGTCACACAGCTGGGAAGTGTCTGAGGCCACATTTGAACCTAGGACCTCCCATCTCTAGGCATGGCTCTCAATCCACTGAGCTACCCAGCTGCCCCAGAAGGTAGGGGTTTTAAAAAATAATAATATATTGTTATCAACTATGAATAACAACTATTATCAGCCATAGAAAAAATTCAGAACAACTCTAAAGGACTCATGACAAAAAAAAGCTATCTATCTCCAAAGAAGGAACTGATGAACTCTGAATAAAGATTGAAATATATCATTCTCTATTTTATTTCCTCCAGGAATTTTCCAATAGTCTAAGTGATATTTGATATTTGTCTTCTTTCACATGATGAACATGGAACTACATATTCTACAATATATATATACAATCTATATCATATTACCTGCTGCCTTGGCAGATGTGGGAGAAAAGGAGGAAACATGATTGTAAAATGTCAGGAAAAGATTATTAAAAATTTTAATACATAAATATTATTTAAAAATAAGCACATTTTAAACTAAAAAAAGAGAAGGAAATGGCAAACCACTCCAGTATCTCTGCCAAGAAAACCCTAAATGAAGAGTCAGAGATAACTAGATAAGGATAAGAACAAGTGAGCAGAGAGTGTTTTTCATTTTTGTCTTCAAAGATTTTCACCTTTTTTGGTTTTTGTTATTAAAGTTTAAAGTTTGCTAGTTGCTTTCATTTTTAAAAAATAAATTTTTATCAATACCTTTGATAAAAAGAAAGAAAAAGATTTAGTCAAAGTATGTGGCATTTCTCACACTCTGAGCAATATCCCCAAGAAGATTACAACAAAGACCCACCTCATTGTTATCTGCTAAAACTGATTCTCCAACCTTTCCATCTTGACCTCTTCCCTTCTTCCAAGACCCATGACTTTGCTAAAGTTATTGGGGAAACAGCAAAATTTTATTTGAGGAGCTATGTAGAGAAGATGGAGAGGTTGGGTCATGACAAGTTCTCAAGGAAAGGATATGTAAGGAAAGTGGTTGGGACGAATACTAACACAATGTACGTTTCTTTTCTAGACTTTGTCAAGGGATTTCAATTGGACACTCCCATTTTAATAAGAATGTTCATATTGTGAGATTATCTCTCTTTTCACCTTCCGCTCCTTCCTTCTTCCACTGGAAAACAAGGAGCCACAACACCATCTGGCCTTGTTTTTATCTCCCCTACATTTACTCTACACAACACTTTAGAGCCATTTCAAATTTCATTTAGGCACTCAACCAAAAAAGAACTCACCAAAGGGCAAAGAAGAACATTTGTTAAAGATGCTCCTGAGGCCAGTTGCCTTTAGGCAGACAAGGTAAATTGGACTGGGGACTTGGCTCTTGAGAAGAGGTCAGCTGGAAAACACCTAAGTCAGAGGCAGAATATACTGCCAAAACGAATGTGCCAGGAAGCTGCTTCTCTGGCCAGAGTAAACAAGCCACTCTGTTCATTAGCTTCCCATTAATGACCTATGAAATCCCATCAGTAATATCTTTTCCTAGTTTTTGATAAAAAGAAATGTCTTCTCTGAGAAACATACTAAACAATTCCACATTCTATTTTAGACTGATTTTTGCCCATAATCTAGTCTCATTGCTATATTAAAAATGCTTAAATATTTAAAGGCTAGTGATACAGACTAGACCTATGACTTCATTGGAATGAAGAATTCCAGTGTGAGGAAACTGACTCTACTCATGCAGGTTGGCATAATCTTTATAACATAGCATTAGAAATTTACCATGGGCGCTAAGAATTTAAGTGAATTGCCCAAGATCATATTTCCTTGCATTAAAAACAGGACTTGAATCCAAGTCTTTCTGCTCTAAGACCAGCTTTTTTTCTACTCACTATATAGCACTGCCTCTCAAAGGAGCAAATAAGGATTTGAAAAGATAGATGGTCCATCATACATAAGCTGAATAAAATCTTCATTTACTTAACACTGTCCAATGTCAGTTAAGCATTCTTATTGGATTTAACATGTCTGTCTGCATCAGTTTTACCCAATCCAAGTAGTCAGCCCCTGGAGGGCAAGGATCATGGCTTTATGCTTTGGATAGCACCTCACCCAGAGTCTGTGTGGTGACAGCCATTAGCAAGGCTTTTGATGGTGATGTTAATGATACATGGAGCCTCTATGATGTCTGAGCTTTGAGAGGGCTTCAAAAGCTCAGGGTTGAATTCTCTTTTATTGAACAGAATGAACCTCCCAATAAGTGCCAGTTTCATGAATATACATTATATCTTCTTGAGTGTAAGCAAAACCAGCAGCAAGTCATCCTGCCAGATGAACTTAGGAAAAGTAGGAAAGATTGATGAAAGAGGGAAAGATATGCCTTTGGATTGAGATAAAATTTTCTCTTGGGAACTGTTTCTGAAGAAAGACTGGTCTGTTTTAATTTTGTTACCATACCCTGAAATTCAGAGATAAATAATACACTATGCAATTCATCAGATACTTGGCATTCTCTTATTTGCTTTGAATCATACTTAAAAACATTCACCTTTTCTTCACTTAGAATAAGTTGGGTGATTCCTGATCCTAGGTGGCTCCTGGATAGTGTTTCAAAGTCATCAGTGGGTATTTATTTGAGAACAACACTATACTTTATGATTATTATTTTCCACCAGAGGATGGAATTTAATACTTAATGGAAAAGGCTTCATCTGAGTCCAGATGTCTATGTGACATGTTGGCTTGAATCCTCGGGGTATGGAGCCAGATAAGAGATATTTTGTTTGTTTGTTTGTTTAATGGGTTTAGCCAGGGATTTCATGACTAACTTGAATAAGAGTGAAACTTTTGGCCCACAGACATCTTTCCCTTATAATGACAATATCATCAGAAAATTGGTTCCAGGGATTGCCACTTACTGTCTTGGTATTTTTAATGTGGTAAAGCTGAAGTATTTAGAGAAAATATTAAGGGGACTACATACTGAAAACTGTCTCAAATGTAAATTGTATGTTCTTCCTCCCCGTCTCCCCTACAAAAAAAGAAACAAAAATAAAACCCCAGAAATAATACAACTTAACATGAACTTCATTTCAAAAAATTTTTTCAATCCTTAAAATACATGTAACCAAAAGAAAGAAATGAACATCAATGAAACATTTATAAAATACAAAGGAGAGAACAGAATGAATTTCAAACTAGACAACACTGGAATTACCATGTTAAATTTATTATACTTTTTTTTAAAAAGCTATATACAACCAGGAAGGGTCAGGGGGAGTAGGTATTCAATGAAATAGAAGACATTTAAACATTCCTGATTAAAAGACCAGAAATGAATGGAAAATGTGACTCTCAAATACAAGACCCAAGAGGATCACAAAAAGGTAACATATGCAATGAGATCATTAGATTTAATACTAGAAGAGACTCTTGAAATTATTTAGACTGACCCTCTCATTTTGCATTTAGGAAACTAACACACAGAGAAATTGTTACTTGTACAAAAACACACAGGGAATAAATAATAGAACTGAGAATTGGATCAAGGTACTTGAGTACCATATCCAAAAGCTTTCCCATCATAGCATAATGCCAATACAGATCAGAGCAGACAAGAAAAGAGAGTATTTTAAAGAAGAAATGGCAAAAACAAGGAATGAGGGAATGTGGAGCTTCCTATCAGAATGGCAAATATGTACACAAGTTTTCTGAGCATAAAGTGCAAGAAGAAATATAGTAAGAGATCAAATAGGGTTGTAAAGAGTCTGAAAGACAAGGCTAATGAATCTGCATTTTATTTTGTAGAGAAGCATTTTCCAAAGTTTTGAGCAGAGAAGTAACAAGATCAGAGCTTACATTAGACATTATTTTTGTACTCATGTGCAGGGTAAACCAATAAATGATCTAGCAATAGGCATTTAAATGGCTCAATAGATAGAGAGCCAGGCCTAGAGATTGGAGGTCTTGGGTTCAAATATAATGTCACCCTGGGCAAGTCAATAAACCCAATTACCTAGTCCTTCCCACTCTTCTGTCTTAGTATCAATTTTAAGACAGAAGATAAGGGTTAATAAATAAATAAATAATCACCAAGCATTTATTAAGCAATACTATATGCCAAGTATTTTTCTCAACACTAAGGTTACAAATACAAACTATGGAACAATCCCTAGAATGAACCAGAAATGAGAAATAGTGGGACAGAGAAGATCTCAACAGGTCCCAGCAATGGACCAGAACTAATAAGAGGAAATTTAATATAGATCAGTGATTCCCAAAGTGGGCGCTATCGCCCCCTGGTGGGTGCTACAGCAATCCAGGAAGGTGGTGATGGCCACAGGTGCATTTATCTTTCCTATTAATTGCTATTAAATTTTTTAAAAAATAATTTCATGGGGGCTAAGTAATATTTTTTCTAGAAAGGGGGTGGTAGGGCAAAAAATTTTGGGAACCACTGATATAGATGGACATGAAGGTATCTATGCTTGCATTTAAAGCACTAACTACAAATATGTAAAATAATTAAACAAATGACTCATGTTCATGCAAAAATATCTATTTGGCAGTTTTAATGGAATTTCAGCTTAATACAAATTAATAGTAAGATATGGTGGCCAACAAGTTCAATAAGACTTTGGGCTGCATTGAGTGACTTCATGTCTAGAATGAGGGAGTTGGTAGCTTCCACTGCGCTCGCCTGGTGAGAGCACACTTGTAATGTTGTCTTCCATTCCAGGCACCATATTTCTCAGAGCAACTGGGAAACTAAAGCATATCCAGAAGAGGCTGACTAGAATTCTGGGAGGCCTTTAGACCATAGGGAAAGGCTGAAGGAACTAGGATTACAGAACCTGAAGAAAAGAAATGTTTTGTTTGTTTTCTCTGGGCAAAGGGCAGGTAGTAGGGAGTGATGGCTCCATTCAAGTATTTGAAAGGGATTGGAAATTGGATATGGAAAAGGATCATACTTGTTCTTGATATAATAGAACAGAACTAGGAATAAAGAGTGTAAAGGAAAGGGAGACAGATTTAGTCAGTCAGGCAACAAGCATTTTTTACATGCTTGCTATGTGCCAAGAAGTGTGCTAAGCCCTGGGATACAAATAAAAAAAATGTTCCTGCCCTCAAGGAGCTCATAGTCTAATGGGGAAGAGAATATGCAAACAACAATGTACAAACAAGATATTTAGATATAGATTAAAGATAATCAATGAAGGAAAAGCATTAGTCATATTAAGGGAGAACTTGGAAAGGTTTCTTGTAGAAGGTCAAATTTAGGCTCAATATAAAGGAAAACTTCCTAACAAGTATAGTTGACTAAAAAACAGAATAGACCGCCTCAGGAGGTAATAGGTTTTTCAAACAGAAGATGGAGGAGCACTTGATGCAGAGAAGACTAGGCTTGGAGCTAGGAAAAGTGGATATCAATCCCACCGCAGACACTTATGAGCTGTGTGGCCCTGGGTAAATCACCTAAATTCTCTAAGCCTCAATAATCCTCATCTGGAAAGCAATGATAATAACACCAATTTCAAAGGATCATTGTGAGAAATAACTGAGATAATGTATGCAATAGACTTTACATAGCATGAAGCCTTACAAAACTGTGAATTATTATTATCCTCATTATTATTTTATTATAGAAGATGATACATACTTAGGTTGGAATAAATGGTATCTAGGGCCCCTTATAACTCAGAGAGTCTATGTTTATGTGAGATCAGTTAGAAAGTTCAGGTGGGTGATTAAAAGAAGGACTTAAATCTAGAGAGTGGCAAAAGGCATATAAAAGCAATGGATGGATTGGAAAGATGCTACAAAGAAAGGATTAAAATGATTCTAATTTTAACGTGAGATGTTGGGGACAAAAGGAAAGAAGTAAAAGATAATCACAGCTTTGAACCTTGACTGGGTTTGGTAGTGACATTAAGATAAATTTTAAAAATCAGAATGGGGGCAATTATGTGGCACAGTAGTTAGAGAGAACCAGGCTTGGAGCCAGGAGAAACTGAGTGCAAATCTAGCCTCAGATATTTCCTAGCTTTGTGACCCTGGGTAAATCACTTGCCCCCATTTGCCTAGCACTTGCCCTTCTGTCTTAGAGTTGTTATTAAGACAGAAAATAAGGGTTTGTAAAAAAATCAAAAAGATGCAAGATTTGGAACAGAAGAAAAAGGAGAGGTGTTTACTTTAAGACATGGAATTTGAGGCACTTTGCTGATGTCAGAAAATAGTACCTCTCATAATTAGATAATGGAAGCCTGATCAACTCTTAGAATTAAAAAACATTCATTCTCTGTGAATTACCATGTCACTTTAATCATTATTACTAAGACTAACAATTCTGGCACATTTTACTGTATCCGTAATAAAATCATAACTGTAATTCATGTGCTTAGTGCAGTGTCAAGAAATAAAATTGGCAATGATCTTATGATTTATTTGAAGTCCAAATAAGAAAAGTTAATTAAATAAAAAGCTGTAATAAGTCCCAGATTTCTGACAATTGTCTATTTGTATATGCTGTACAAGAGTTTTAGTCCATTGATGCCTAAATCTTCATATTTCTTCTCTGTACTTGTAATAAAATTTTGTACTCTTCAATGATATCAATTACTAAAATTTTACCAGCAATTACTTCACTTTTAAGGACGAAAAAGTTATTTTGATTAATTATATTTCAAAAGTGATTTTAAAATACTACTTAATAATTTATGTTTTTATTACTCCATATTTTTCAAGGAAGGAATGTAGTGCTCTTGACAACAGGAAGTCCAAGAGAAGTAGATTTGAGTCAAAGATAACTTCTGCTTTGAATGTGTTGGGTTTTATATGTCTACAGGACAAACAGTTGGAAATGTCCAATAGGCAATTGATGATATATGAGATTGGGGTTCTAAGGAAAGATCAGGGCTGAATAGATTTGGGAATCAGGTACACAGATATGATAATGGGACTCATGGGAGCTAATAAAACTACCAAATGAAAAAGTACAAAGAAAACAGAAGGATTAGGACAGAATCTTGTAGGGAACACTCATCGTCAGCAGGTAAGATATGGAAGAAGATGCAGGAAAAAAGACTGAAAAGCGATGGTCTGCGAGGGGTCCACAAAGAGAGAACAAAATCATAAAATCCCAGAGAAGGGTTAAAGATACTGCAGAAAAGTTAAAATGAAAGAGAATCAACACAAGATCATTAGACATGACAATTAAGATAGCATTATGGAAAAGATAAGAGATTGAGAAGAACAGCAGCATGGAAGCTTTAGGAGCAAAGATCTGGGATAATCATGGCAAATAGAGTATTTCATATCATTCAGTTCTTTAAGTGGTATGTCAAATTGGTTTCTGGGTAAGGAACTCACATGAGGTAGCTAATATAGATATAATATAGATAATATAATATATAATATATTAATAAGAGTCAAGAATACCTAAATACAAGTCCAGTCTCAGACACTTAACAGCTACATGACAAGTCATTTAAGTGATCAGGCAAGTCATTTAATCCTAGCCTGCCTCAGTTTCCCCATATATAAAATAGGGATCATGATAGTACCTATATGCCAGAGTTATTGTGGGGATAAAAATTATGATATTCTTAAAGTACTTTGCAAACCTTAAAGCACTTTAAAAATGCTAGCTAGTATTAAGTGATAGCTATTTAGAATATTAATAATCATTTCTGTGTAATTATAACCAACTTGAGCTTAAATGTTATCTCATCAACCAAAGCATCTACTGGATTATGGTGCTACTGGCAAATGAAAAGAAATAGAAGATATAGTTTTCCTGAGTAGCTCAGAAAAAAAGAGCTCTCTTTCAGTCCACCAAAATCTAACCCCACCATGAAGGTATTTCACAATACGATAAAGTTGTCCAGGTTCCAAGATTGTGTCCTGATACCCCATAGTTCAATGCTATGAAATATGAAAATGGCACAAACTATACTTAGAACTCTTCTGGCCCATGGCTCCTTTGATATGTGGTAGTTGTCAGTGCATAACCAAATGAGAGGCATGCAATCACAAACAGTACTGTTTTCTTAATGTTACGATATTGAAATGGCAAAAAGAACTATCAACCCAACTATTCGTCAAATTTTCATTGTATGAGAAGGACCCTTTTGGTGTACTTTTCAAACAGCTGCTGAATGTTTAATAAAGTATTTTTCCAACATAGCCAGCCAACTGAAACACTAATTATAATGGCAACTTGTTTCTACTGGACAGGAGAATGGCATCTGTTGCTTTGATGGAAGCTTTTTATGGTGAATATTTTAAATGTTTTTAAACCCCTAAAATAATATTAGATATTTCTACAAATAGAACTGCATGACAATGTTTAGATTTTAATGCTAATAACAAGATCACACTACTGAGAAGTGGAGGGCACCTCGGAGATCTCCTAATGCATTTCTCTCATTTTACAGATGGAGAAATTGAGAATGAGAAAAGTTAATACATAGAGTTAATACATTTCTTCAGAAAGTATCATAGGTAAAATATACCTTTGAGGCATCTGAATCTGAGACACTATATGGGCTATAAACTTTATTCATATCAAATTTTCAACAAAGCAATAGAAATTATAATTACATTAAGGGAAACAGCCTGTTCTGAGACAAGCATCCCAGCTGAGCAAGATAAACAAAAAATTCACAAAGAAAGCAAAACTACACAAACTTTCTGAATGATGCCTTATTTTCCAACAGAGTAACTCATTTCATTTTTAGTGCTACAATTGTTAAAAATCTGAAATAGGACTATAGCAAAAGATCAATTCAAGATCTGAACCAAGTCTAAAGAGGTTAAACAAAATAGGTATGAGCAGCCTGGGATTTAACATGCAGTGAAATGCAAAAAAGGAAATCTTTTTTTTATTTTTTTATTTTAAACCCTTAACTTCTGTGTATTGACTTATAGGTGGAAGAGTGGTAAGGGTAGGCAATGGGGGTCAAGTGACTTGCCCAGGGTCACACAGCTGGGAAGTGTCTGAGGCCGGATTTGAACCTAGGACCTCCCGTCTCTAGGCCTGACTCTCAATCCACTGAGCTACCCAGCTGCCCCAAGGGAAATCTTTTAAAATACAAATTAAGTTAAATTATAAGCTCTTTGAGGTCAGGTCAGAGGCTGTCTTTTTATTTGTATTCTCTACACTTAGCATATAGTCCTTGGAACATAGTAGGTGCTTAATGTTCATTGACTGTTGAACATATTTTTATACATCTTCTTTAATCCTATAAAACTCTCCCCTTTGTGCATATAGGTAATTGTATGAGCCAAATAACATGAACTACAGTGGAAAGTTTAGGGACAGTAAACTACTGAGTAGGTGGGGTATGGGAGAAGGGGAATTTTCAGCCTTTCCTAGGGTCCAAAGAGAGACGAATTTTTTCATCTTTTAAGGTTAACTTTCAATAGGGATGTAAATGAGAAGAAAATCTTTTAACTGGGGAGAATCACATATTAATTACTTTTATTGTCTATTTTGGAGCATTCTAATTACTTATGCAATACGTAATACAAATATATTTCTCTGCCACTGGCACATATTATACATTTATAAATGTTCTTTCCATTCTGGAAAATTTTGTTGTAAATATCTAGTGATAGTCTTATAATAGCCAGACTCCATCAATGCATCTCTACCAGTGAACTTCTATGTCATTACCCCCACATTCCCATTTAGAATAACAACTGTTTGGAGGGCACATATATATAACTTCCCTGAGCCAATTTCTTTATCCATAAAATGGGATTACTGTGACTCATTTCACAGGGTTATTGTGAAGATCAAATGAGATAACGTCTATAACACTGCTTTCTAAACAATAAAGCATTATTGAGCAGAAGGCTACTATTAAAATAACAAGGCCATGTGAATTTTCAGTCAAAAAATAGGCAGATGCCATGACTAAAGGTTCATCTATATGGAAAGTTCATAAGTGGGTAAAAAAGCTCCCAAGAAAATAAACAAGCAACAGATGTTTATTGAACACCTTCAATGGACACAAGATAGGCACCTAATAAATTAATGAAATACAAAGAATTTGGGATATGGTAAACAAACAATTATGCTAGACTGACCACAAAGTCAGTCAATAAACAATTTATTAAGGGCCTTCTATGTGCCAGGCACTGTACTAAGCTTTGGGGATACAAAAAGAGGCAAAAGACAGTCCTTTCCTTAAAAGAGCTTATAATCTAATTGGGGACTTGTCAGTCAATAATTATTCATTAGGCAAAACAATAAGAATAAATTTAGTGCTTATTATGTACCAGCACAGTACTAAGCACTGAAGATGAAAATACAAACAAAAAAAAAAATAGTCCTTGCCCTCAAGAAGCTTGCACTCTAATGGAGGAGTACAATCTACCAAAGGGATCTGAAAAGCAGAGCAGAGGAGAGGTCAACTGTGTAGAGGTATGACATTAAAGTCCAGAAAGTTAGTACAATGAGAAGGGGAATTAAGGGTGATCTCCCCATTTCTTTTGGGGGAATCTCAGCTAAGCATCACCACTTGTTTATTCTAAATGAATTCCAAATTTGTGTATCATATTTCTTGATGATTTGAGGAAGTAAAAAATCAATGGGCTAATATCCACAGATACTATACATTCCAGATCCGCAGCAACAACCAATGCTTCCAAAATGGAAACAAATTTCTAAAGATATGATATGATATATAGATATAATAGCTTCTTCCAAAGACGCTCTAGATTACTTTAAATAGCTGGGTCTCGTATCGTGTTAATACATGTCAATGTATTAGACAAAATGTCTAAAGTTGATTCAATCTACCTCTATCTCTCAAGTACTGAGTTCAAATAACTCGACATGCTGTAATTCTACTAATTACATAAATCATGGGAGCTCTGTCCGGGGAGCTGAGCTAAACACCAAAACTTCAATTTTTTCTTAATCACATAGATTTAATTTAATATTCTTACCAATTATAAAATGACTACCACTAGGTCTGCAATTTTCCATTCCCCTTAATAATTTTTCCTGAGACAAAAATAATTATGTAATCTCTATCTCTTATCACTATTTCTATTTTGCTTAAAAATCCAGTACTGAAGAGTAGGTGCCTTGGAAATTCTGGCAATGAGAATTCCCTAACAAACTCCTTACCAACTTGCTAGTGGCTCTCCCCATCCTAATCCTCCCTGGTGGAAAAGATATTGTCCATAACTGATAGTCCATTATGGTTATCATTTTTTTGAGAAAAAAATATGACCATGACTCAACATATATTGTTCTTAGTCCAGAATGATTCGTAGTGGTGGGTGGAGTGGATCAAATGCTAAAAATAAAGTCAGAAATATGAGTGTGGTTCCCACCTCCAATACTGAATAGTTATGTGGCCATAAGCATGACACTCATCCTCTCTCTACCTCAGTTTCTACATCTGTGAAGTAGGATTAATTATACCTGTCACACTTCGGATGGTAACAAGATCACAGGATCAAATATTAAAATGACTTTAGAAGTCATCCAGTCCAACCTCTTCATTTAATAGATGAGGAAACTAAGACCCAGAGAGGTTATGTGACTTACTTGAGGTCACAGAGGGAAGAAAGAGCAGAACTAGGTTTAGATCCTGGATCCTCTGATTCGATATCTAGTGTTCTTTCCAATATGTCCCACTACAATACTGTACTTCATTATTTTTATAACTTGCAACTGCTATCAGTTATCATTATTCATAAGAACAATAGAACTAAAGGAAATAAATAAATACTACCATCTCCATTTGCTAATAATTTCACAAAATTTTCAGAAAGATTTAATGATCTGCCCAAATTCTGTCCTACTATAGGAAAGGAAAACAAAACAATGACATGCTCATAACCTGATGTTTCCCTTTCTCTGACCTGCTCAGATCAACATCAATCATTTATTTTTAGAGCATTTGTTGCATGCTAATATTTGTCATGCACTATACTTGGACTATAATTTTATTTTTTTACTAACCACCAACAATCCTATTCAATTACTTAGTTCATAGGCAAATAACCATAGACCTCAAAGATCACTCAGAATGAATTTATCATTAATGAACATTACTTGCAATTGCTAAGTGTTATGTAGTAGAAAAACTGATATTTAGAGTTGAGCTATGAGAAATTTGAGCTCTCAAATCAATAATGAGCAATTTCTTTAATGTCTAAAATATTCACAAGCAATTTTAGTTACACCAAGCTTCCTACAAGAGCAAAGGCCTGTTTTTTTCAATCCAAATATCTTATCTATATAATTAAATAGTGAGAACTAGAATATCACTGTCTCTGAAGAACTAAAGATGAGGATCACAGAGAAGGCAATGGGAAAATATTTGGTATATGTGATTAGACTACAATACATAAACAACAGGGAATCCCAAAAAGAGAACAGTAGTAAAGGGTTCTGTCAAAGAATGGTATGACAGAGAAAGGTGATGACTGATCATGGGCAAGAAAGAGTGAAGGATAACAGGTGGTCACCCTAAGTACTCCACAGTAAATATTTTTAATGTTAGCGGAAAGTGAGGGAGGCCTCCATCATGTTGAATGGATTTGTGTGGTTATCTTTTGGGAAACACTGGGACAAAATTTGCACAGGATGGACAGGCATGGTTAGGCAGCAATTTCCTTTGTTATAACAAATTTCTAAAAAGATGGATGAAATCACATATCCATTAGAGTATTTGAGCACACAATATAAGACATAACTTTTCAGTATAGCTCCTTCACTTTTCCATCATTATACTTTAAATCCATCATATTTTCTTCCTACTTCACCATTACAAAACTTTCCATATCCTTCATATCTAGTCACTCAAATCTCTTAATCTATTCTATTAATCATTAATCATTATTTATTATTTATTAATTGTTATTAGTTATTTTGTTATTTCTTCCTTAATAATATTATTTATTATTAATGTTAATCTCTTAATCTTTTCATCTATTCTTTGTAAATTCCATCTTTTGAATCTACAGTCTCCATGTCAGGGGGAAACAAATGAGAATGATTCCCAGTGGCTACATAGAAAGTCTTTGAAATTAGTCTCTCATTTTCCCATTCTGCTCCACTCTCAGCTGGTTTCAGATCCAACACCAGAGTGAAAGCATGAGCCAGTTTCTCTGATTCCCGACCCTGATAATCTTATTACCAAGAGAGGTAAACGTTTTATTCATTTCAAGCCCAAATTTTGTTATCAAAGTAGAGTCCAGGCTAGACACTATTTACTGTTAGTATCATTATGCAGAATTACAATTGTTTCTAGGCAAAAGAATTCTTCTGTACTTTAAGACTGAAACTCTACACCATTTCTGTCACATTAGAAAGATTTCAACTTCAAAGCAGTAAGGAGTCACCCTGCCATGCACTCTTGGCAATGAAAGCCACACATTTACATTTCAACATAGCTCCAGCCTCCCCTGTTGGCTGAGTGGTGAAGGAGAAGGAGTTCCTTCCCAAACACTCTTCTTCCAAATGACAGACACAAGAGCAGAATTATAGAGGGACCAAAAGATTTCTTATATATCTGGAATATATATTGAGATAGATGTGTGTGAGTGAAAAAGAGAGAAACAGCACAAGAGAGAGAAAAACATATAACCATGAATATTTATTTATATATTTCTTAAAACAAATGTATATTTGTTTTATGAAACAGACCAAAATAAAACTTTCTTTTTTCAAAGTACATAGGAAGGAAATACTGAGTTGTGAAAAGAATACTTGGAGTCAAGGAATCTAGTCCCTCTTCTACCTAGAATACATTGGCTACATGAGCAGATCAAGTGCTTTGTCCCCTTGGCTAGTGTTCTAAGGTTTAGAGAAGGGAGGAATGAAAGTGCTTGATTTGTGGTCAGAGAATATGGGTTTAAATCCCAGTTCTACAAATTGCGGTATCTGCTGGTGATGGAATACTATTGTGCTAAAAGGAATAATGAGCTGGAGGAATTCCACGTGAACTGGAACAACCTCCACGAAGTGATGCAGAGTGAAAGGAGCAGATCCAGGAGAACATTGTACACAGAGACTGATATACTGTCGTAAAATCAAATGTAACAGACTTCTCTACTAGCAGCAATGCAACGACCAGGACAATTCTGAGGGACTTATGAGAAAGAACGCTATCCACATCCAGAGAAAGAACTGTGGGAGCAGAAACACAGAAGAAAAACAACTGCTTGATCACATGGGCCGATGGGGATATGATTGAGGATGAGGCTCTAAATGAGCACCCTAGTGCAAATATTAATAATATGGAAATGGGTCTTGATCAATAACATATGTAAAACCCAGTGGAATTGCATGTTGGCTATGGGAGGGGGTGGGAGGAGGGAAAGAACATGAATCATGTAACCATGCAAAATTTTTATTAATCAATAAAATATATATATTTTATATGTATATTTATGTATATATGTGTGTGTATGTGTGCCTGCTCTATGAAAAAAAAAATCCCAGTTCTACCATTCAGTAATATTTGAGAATGAGGATATCATTTTTCCTTTCTAGGGCTGTCTCCCCATCTGTAAAATGAGAAAGTTGGATTAGCAGACCTCTAAAGTTCTTCCCAGCTCTAAATCTGTAATACAGAGACCATGGCTACATCACAAGTTTGAGGTGAGTATTAACTAAAATAAAGCAACTCAGTCTATATAAATATGACATGTTACCTGAAAACTTTGAGAGTTGTCAGACTTTGCCATTTAGTGTAAGAGTCATAATGCCTGAAGTACTTTATCCCTATATTTGATTTGTCCCTTGTTGCCTGCCTCTTTGGAAGGAAGAAGGAAAATGGCCACATTTATGCCACAAGAGTAAAGCCCCTCAACAACAAGACTAATTCTGAGGCAGAGGCAAAGACACAATTGTATACAGTGACTCATTAATTAGCCCTTTAAAAAGCAGCTGCAGTCACTTACCAAGGAATGAAATGTGCACACGATGTGGAAAGCCCTATGAGTTCCACACTGGTCTTTAAAAACACTTACAAATCTTCTTGTGATGGATCCATAGCTTCACTAGACTGCCAAAGTGGAGCCGTCACACTCAAAAAGGTTAAAGACAATATTAGAACGCCAACAGATTAAATGACTAGCCCAGAGTTACACAGTCGGTATACGTTTCAGAACCAGGTCTTCAATCCAGAATTTTCTGGCTCTGAGGCCACCCCCTCCATAGGAAACACCCTACTGCCTCTCATGACACGTCTATGTCATGTCTATATTAAATTCAGCTCAGCAAATATGTCTCAGAGCGCAGTCTATGCAAGGCTTTGTTCTAGAAAAGTTTGAGACTTTAAAAAAGGCTCTGACATTAAGATCTTAGCTTATTCGAGAGCTATATATCTAATTCTATATACATCCAAGTATCTACTGTTTCTGCTTCTTCTATACGTACATGTCTCTCAATGGAATAAACATCAAGTCATGAAAATAGCAGTATCATGAAAATATCTGAGTCAGCTGCTATTACCAGTGTCTAAGGAATACCAGAGAAGTCCCTGAGCATGAATTACCCTAAATGAAAGTGACTGTGAGATAAGGTTCATAAACACTATGCAAACCTTAAAATACCTTATAAAGAGGAACCATTCTCCTTATTTTTACTGGTGACACCAATCTGCTCAATGCAGATGTTAACAAAGTCAGAAAAGAAGTTACTAGATGGAATAGCAAAAGTCTATTTCATTCTCGCTGATGGAAATTTAGAAGGAAGTAGGCACAATTCTCTTTATCCTTGGATGGCTTTCCACACAATTAACAAAGCTTCCAAATATTTCCTTTAAAAGCGATAGACGATTTAAAAAATCAGGATGTTAAAACAGTTCACAGCTGGATCTGCTGCGCCATATCTCCCTAACCACACGATTAGGAAAGACAACCTTTTAGACACTCCTGCCTGGGAATAATACCAGCAAAGAAGCTTAATGTACAGTCCCAATCTCTTGGCTGCCTATCCTTCAGCCCATCTGTTCAAACAGCAGGCTGCCAACTAGCTCACAAGTTGGTTGGAGCCCAGCCCTGGGTCAAGCATGGCAGGCAACAATGAGTTTATATTGGCACCAAATAAAACGCTGGAACTGCCATCTCTCCAGCAGGAGGTCTCTCCTCTGTGGCAACAACAAGACATTGGCACGGCATGCCCCTTTGTGCCTCATCACAACTGTTTGCTCTCAGCTATGTTAGCAGCTCAGCTCATGGGATCCTCAGATCTCCAGGCTATTTTACTCCACTCTACCAGCATTGGCTAGATGGGGTGAGGGAAGAGGACAAGGTAGCATATACATGTTACTCATCCTGCCTGTCCTTAAAGGACCCCGGTAATAGCCCTCATGGGCATTGAATGGAATTTGGGTTTGAATCCCAGCTCTGCTACTCAATACCTGAAATGAGCTCAAGTAAATCACACAACTTCTCCAAGCTTCAGGGTCCTAATTTGTAAAATAAATAGGTAAGATGAAAGCCTATGACCTCTATCATCATTAAATCTAAGGGAAAATCTCTAAGAAAAAAAAATCTAAGGAAAAAATGTTTCCTCAGAAAACATTTTGGTAGTCTAAAATTCTCCCTAAAATTAGAGATGCTTGAATCTTCTACCATCCCCAAAGAATATTTGCTAAGTAGCCAAAGATGAACATAAGTACCATTCAGCTAGCTAAAATCCTCCCCTTCTTTTCAGCTGTCACCTCTACCATGAAGCTTTCCTTGATTTCCCTAATAACTATTTGCATAATAACTAGCATTTATGCTTTTTTAAGGTTTGCAAAGCTCTTTACAAGGGTTGATTCATTTTTTGCTTACCACCTTGAGAGATAGGTGCTATTATTATAGCTATTTTATAAATGAGGAAACTGCCCAGGATCACAAAGTGTGTTGGAGGCAGTATTTGAACTCTCATCTTCATGACTACAATCTCTCCATTCTATCCATTATCCTTGCTGCCTGAGCTAGGAATGACTCCATTCTTCTGGAATTTCTCATGTCACTGGGTAGAGAGAACACTGGGCCTGAACTCAGGAAGATCTGAGCACAAATTTTACATCAAGATATTAACTGTGTGACGCTGGGCAATTCATTTTACCTCATTTCCTCAACTATAAAAATGGACATAATGGGGGCAGCTGGGTAGCTCAGTGGATTGAGAGCCGGGCCTAGAGACGGGAGGTCCTAGGTTCAGATCCGGCCTCAGACACTTCCCAGCTGTGTGACCCTGGGCAAGTCACTTGACCCCCATTGCCTACCCTTGCCACTCTTCCACCTATAAGTCAATACACAGAAGTTAAGGGTTTAAAAAAATTTAAAAAAAATTTTAAAAAAATGGACATAATATTAGCACTTAAATCTTAAGATGGATGTGAGAATCAAATGAGATAAAATTATAAAGCATTTAACACTAGATAAATATTAATTATTATCATTATTATGATTCAATGTTTAAATCTCATTCACCCAAGCTATTTTCAACTATATCCTGGATATTCATGTACATATCTAACACTTTAAGAACAGAAATCATATCCTGACTGTGGAAACAGAAATGCAGAAAGAAAACATATGATTGATCATGTAGTTTGATATGGATATGGTTAGGGTTTTGATGTTAAAAGATCACTCTACTGCAAATATGAATAACATGGAAATAGGTTTTGAACAACAATATACGTATAACCCAGTGGAATTGCTTGTCAGCTTCAGGAAGGGGGAGAAAAGAGTGGGATCGGGGTGGGGGGTGTGGATCATGAATCATGTAACCATGGTAAAATATTCTAAATTTTTAAAAGGTTTTAAAGAAATCATATCCTATTCCATCTTTGCAACCACTAGAACCAATGTATTGCATCATATGTGGTATACACTTGGGAAAAATGTTTCTAATTTTTTCCCAACAATATTAAGTATTATTCAGTGTCATGACTCAAAAGTACTTAGGATATGAAAGCAGAAAATAAAAAAGAATTCACAGGAAATTGATGCATAAATAGCAAATAATTTATTTGTTTTCTAATCTAGCTACCATTCATAGGAAATACATAGCAAATTCAAGAGAGTTGTTTTATGAAAACCACATGTCTTTATCACTCATAAAAAGAATGCCCCAAGTATGCTCTGTGCCTCAGAATTATTGAGGCTTTAATCAATCTTCTTGCCCTAATAGTTTCCATAGTTGGTAAAAGGTGTCAAAGTTTATTATCTTTATGGAACTTATAAACAAAACAAAAAATTAGTGATAATTGTCATTCTCCAAAAATGTACAAAATGCACTATCCAAAAATATTATAGATCACTTATTCTATTTCCCTTCTCAAAAATGCTTATAAAAAGGAAACAATAAATGATTATACAGATCTTGTCAAATAACATAAGAATCCAGATATTTCCAATTAACTCTACCAATGAAAACCAGTTCTCAATTTGTATGTCCCCATAAGGTGATAGAAAGTCTACATGAGCCAAATTGCATTTGAAAATCAACCCAATAAGCACTTCTTGTGATAGTCCAGAACTTGAAACAAAGTGAACATGCATCAATTTGGGAAATGGCATAACAAATCGTGGCATATTAATATAGATAATTTTTCACACAGTAAGAAATGACAAGAAAAAACCAAAAGTGTGAACTGATTAAAAACAAAAGTCATCACATCAACTGAACAAAGGAAGGGAGAAAGTAAGGAAGGCAAAGAGAGAGGAAGGGAAAGAGGCAAGGAAGGAAAGTAGGGAGAAAAAGAAGACACTATCCATTATACCATTTATCTGCAGAAAAGAAGGAAAGTAGCTTTAGATCAGGGGTTGACGACGTATGGCTCTCGAGCCATATCTGGCTCTTTTGAGGGCCAGGTATGGCTCTTTCTGCAGGAGCCATAAAGTCAATTTTTTTCAGGCACTGTTACAGGAGTGCGCACTGTGAGCACTGTACGGCTCTCACGAAATTACATTTTAAAAAATGTGGCGTTTATGGCTTTCATGGCCAAAAAGGTTGCTGACCCCTGCTTTAGATGAAAACACACTAATAGAACAAAGAAATTCCTCCTCTAGGAAATGGCGGATGAGTGTTAAAGGAAGCCAGTGATTCTGAATCAGAAATCAGGAGGGAAAATATTATAGGCAAAGGGAATAACCAGTGCAAAGGTATAACATGGAAGATGTAGTGTCTTGTATAAGAAGCAGCAACTAGAGAGAGGTAGGAGATTGAATGAATAAAGGAATCTTTTTTTTTAAGTAAGTTCTATTATCATATGCCAAGTGCCAAAGATACAAATTCAAAATCAAGACAGTCTTTGCATTCAAGCAGTTTAATGAGTGGTGACCAAGGAAAAGAGTGACATTCTGGGAAGTCTCAAAAATAGTGTGAGACAATAGAGCAGTCCATTTACACATCCTTTCTCGATAAGATGGTAATGTTGGTTTTATTAAATTCTCAGCAAAAGATGAAGAAAATAAGAGACAGATCAGAAAATAGGCAGCTTGACAATAAGGTTTCATGGTCCAAGAAGGACAAGGATAAATGTCTAAGCTCCTTTAGGCTTTTTTTTCCCACAAATGTATAACAATATAGTTGTTGTTTACAAATAATTTAAGAAATTTTTCAGACAATTCTCCACTGATTCCTCTTGCTTCAAAAACAAACTTATTCCTAACAGAGGCTGAGGGTCCTTGTTATTCATTAAAGGAATGCCACTGGATCTTCTATGAATACCAAAACCAAAGAGCTCATTTATGTCCACTCTAACAAGAAAATAAATGCCAGGGTAATTGCAGGCAATAAAGAATAATAAAAGTGGAAATTCTTCCTGTAAATGACAATGCCACAGAGAGAGGTAAATAATCCCAATTAGTTAAAGCTCTTTGTACTGAACCGTTAAGAAAGGATATGTCAAGACTATATGTATTCTAAAGCCAGAAAAGAATCTGCTGATGTTGAAAAATATAGCTTCTCCTCAGTCAACAAAACTTCTTACTGAATAAAGTTTTCTTTGAGAAAGAGACTGATCCTTTTACCATTAGGTTTTAAATTGTCACAATGGGGTCATTATTCTGGGGCAACTACTCCAGTGATCAATGCTTTTGTGTAATTCTTTCTATCATTATGGACTACCATTGTTTTAGGATTCATTTGACTGTTTCCCAAAAGTTATTCTTACTGAAAAATTCAGTAAGTCTACTGAAGAAGTTCTCCGAAATTAGCATCACGCCAGAACCTGTACTTGTTCATCTGAATTTTCAAGAACACAGGCCATGTCTACACAGCAATGAGATATTAGAATGGGATTCTTGTGGAAATTCTTGGGTACAAAATGTGGATACTAAGGCCCTCTTCTGGACAGACCTTAAATGATCAGAATCCTAAAATGATAGCACTGATTTTCTTTCTGGAATGGTCCAAAATGCCTTTCTGATCAATAAGAACTAATTAGGGAAAAGAATAAGGACTTTGGGAAGAAGTAACCATATCACTTTAGAGTTTGTAATAAAGGAGAAGTCAATCAACTAAACTTGTGAAAGGCCATTTGGAAAAATAGGGTCATGGATAGGACCTGTTTTTCTGGATTCCCTATGTGACCAATCCAGGCTGAGGCAGCCTTTGTGTTTGGTCCTGGCAACCTGAGCCCTGAAAAGCTGTGGTACCAGCAGGCTGATTAATCCAATTTGACCCCTCCCAGAGGCTCATTTTACAATTGGAAGTCATTGAGAGAAATGGAGTCTGTAACAGATATTTTATCTGAACCCCATCAAAAGATCAATGCAGTCCTACAAGGCCTTGAGTTGACCTTTCTACTCAGCAAATCAGAGCCAGACAGGATGGGCTATGTAAGATAAAAATCTGAAACTCCTCTTTTTGATTCCTTTTATGATCCATACCTTTTCTTATTGGAAAGTATTAGAGTTTTATTGGAAACTTTCTAAGTTCTTAGCAACCCAGAAGTTAAGAGGTTAACAGTTTCTCTCCAAGACAGAAATGCAGAAAATTAAGCTGCCTGGCCTCTGAATCTAATTCTAGACAGTCAAGGTCAAAATTTAGACAAAGTTAGACAAGACTTCATCCAAGCAGGTGCTTTCCTCCTCTAGAAAGTATAAAATTCAATTCATAAGAATATCTTTAACTATTCCCAGAATTCGCTTTCTGATAATAAGGCGGCTAAAATTCAGCCTTGGACCTTGTTTTATTCCATGCTTATCTTTACCTGGAAGCCACTGAGGCTCCTTTGTACTTTGGCATGACCTAATTTGTAATTTCTGCGCAACTGCAAAGCTTCTTGGTGTTCCTTGTGTGAAATGAGTCTTGAAATCTGTATATACTAAATATGACAATTTAGAGCAGCCATGAGCTGACAGACGCTGGTCTTCTGCTTCCTTCTTTCTCACCTAAGCCGTCCCTTATCAGATTCCTGGAGCTGTTGGATAGCTTTCAACATAAACTAACATTTACTAATTACCTACAATGTGCCAGGCACTGTGTTGAGTTCTGGAAAATTTGGGGCATTATTGGGCATGTACTTGGACTTTAAAGAAATAGATTTTGTTATTTTGTTTTTTTTTAATTTTTTAAAGATATTTTATTTTCCCAATTATATGTAATAACAATTTTCCACACACATTCTCTGAAATTATAGGATACAAATTGTCTCCCTCCCTCTCAAAGATGGTAACCAATTTGATCTGGATTATATACATGTATTATCATGCAAAAGATACTTCATATTGGTCATTGTTGTAAAAGAATACTCATGTAAAACCAAAACCCTCAAACAAAACAGTAATTAAACTAATGAGAAAGATAGTATGCTTTGATCAGCATCTGACTCCAACAATTCTTTCTCTGGAGGTAGATTACATTCTTTGTCATAAGTCCTTCTGACCCTGATCAATATATTGCTAAGAGTATTTAAGTCTTTCACAGTCAATCATCATACAATATTGTTATTATTGTATACGATGTTCCCTTTTCTGCTAATTTCACTCTGCATCAGTTCACGTGGGTCTTTCCAGTTTTTCTGAAATGCTGTTCATCTTTCTTATAGCACAATAGTATTCCATCATCACAATTTGTTCATCTACTCCCCAATCAATAGAAATCCCCTTAATTTCCCATTTTTTGTCACCACAAAAGAATTGCTAAAAACATTTTTGTACAAGTAGGTCCTTCTTTTTTTTTATCTCTTTGGGATACAAACCTAGTAGTGGTATCACAGTATGAACAGTTGTTGTTTTTTTTTATCATGCAAAAATATACTTCCATATTAGTTATTGTAAGAGCATGCTCATACAAAACCTAAACTCCAAAATAAAAGCAAAGATATACTGAAGAGAAAGACGACTCCGACAGTTCTTTCTCTGGAGGTGGATAGCATTCCCTATCATAAGTTTTTCATGATTGTGCCAGATCAATGCATTGCTTAGAGTGGTCAAGTTTTCACAGATAATCATCGTCCAATATTGTTGTTGTTGTGTACAATATTCTCCCAGTTCTTGTTATTTCCCTCTGCATCAGTTCCCTCAAATCTTTCCAGCTTTTTCTGAAATCATCTTGTTTATCATTATATGAACAGTTTAATAGCCCTTTGGGTACTGTTCCAAATTGCCCTCCAGAATGGTTGGACCAATTTACAACTCCAGCAGCAGTGTATTAGTGTTCCAATTTTGTCACATTCCCTCCAACATCTATCACTTTCCTTTACTATCCTATTGGCCAATCTGATAGGTGTGAGGTAGTATCTCAGAGTTGTTTTAATTTGCATTTCTCTAATCAAGAGTAATTTAGGACATTTTTTCCATATGATTATTGACAACTTTGATTTCTTAATCTGAAAACTGCTTGTTCATATTCTTTGACCATTTGTCAATTGGGGATGACCTGATTTTTATAAATTTGACTTAGTTCTTGATATCTTTGAGAAATAAGACCTTTATCAGAGAAATTTGCTGCAAAAAATTTTTTCCCAGTTTGTTATTTACCTTCTAATATTGGTTATGTTGTTTTTGTTTATTTTTTTAAAGCTTTTTAAATTTAATATAATCAGAATTATTTTATGTCTTATAATGTTTCAATCTCTTATATGATCATAAACACGTCCCTTCTCCATAGATCTGACATGTAAAGTATTCTATGCTCCCCAATTTGTTTATGACATCACCCATTAGATTTAAATCATATACTTATTTTGAACCTTAATTTGGTATGGGGTATGAGATACTGGTCTATACCTAGTTTCTGCCATATTGTTTTCAAGTTTTCCCAGAAGTTTTTTCGAATATTGAGCTTTTAATACAAAAAATAGTGTCTTTGGATTTATAAAAAACTAAATTGATATGGTCATTTACCTCTCCAATCTATTCCATAGATTTACCATTCTATTTCTTAGATTTCTTATTCTAGTACCACAGTTTTTTGATGATTTTATAGTATAGTTTGATCTCTGGTACTGCTAATCTACTTCCCTTCTTTTTTTCCCATTAATTCCCTTGATATTCTTGATCTTTTGTTCTTCTAGATGAATCTTATTATTTTTTCTAATTCTAGAAAATAATTTTGGCAGTTTGATTAGTATGGCACTGAATAAATAAATTAAGTTAGATAGAATTATCATTTTTATTATACTACCTCAGCCTGTGAGCAATTAATATTTTTAATATTTTTCCAGTTGTTTAGATATGACTTTATTTGTGTGAAATGTGTTTTGTAATTATGTTCATATAAGTCCCATATTTGTCTTGGCAAGTAGATTCCCGAGTATTTTATACAATCTCAAGTTATTTTAAATGGAATTTCTCTCTCTTTGCTGCTGGATTCAGTCAGTAATGTACGAAGGAAATTCACCCTCCTCCCCTTTTCTGGGATCACCTTTCTGGGGTTTCAGGTAACCTCATCTAGCCTCAACTACCTGATGAGAGCCTGAATTTGACCCAGAGATGGGGATTGCATGAAGGAAATCATTGAGTGAATTTGGTCACAAGGATAGAATGGCAGCTGGAAAAGGGCAGCAGTAGAATCAAGAAATCAGGAGACAGGGGACATGGCAAATGTCCCCTGCACTGCTCCCTGGCCTGCCCCCCTGGGTGACCCAGATAAAAGAGAAAGCCATAGTCAGCTCCCAAGAAGTGATATGAGAGTTAGTGGGTGGAGAAAAAGTTTGATCAACTGAGGAAAGAGCAAATCTTACTTTCTTCTCTTCCATGTTTGTTGCTGGCTGAACTTCTCCGTGAGCATGGGTAGGAAGCCCTAATTGTAGCCACAGAATAGCAAGCTCAATGGAGCAGCAAGGAAAGTAACCTATGTATCTCTCTCCTGTTTTTCCATCTTTTTCCCCTACTAACTTAATTTAAAAAGTATTAATTTATGGCCAGTCTCATAATTTTTCCTCTCACATTTTGGCAACCACAGAGGCTGGTGAGAGCCCTCTTTTTCACTTTTTTACTCTCTCTAAATTCTTCAGAGCAGTTTATTAGAAATTAGGCCAGATTAGCCAAGAGGCCAGCCAGCAAAGAAGCCACAAATGGCTGCCTGAGGCTGTCAACAGACCAAAGGATTGGTAAGATGAGATTCCTTGCCTTTTGAAGAGGAGAGTCCTCCTCCTTGGAGCTGTTTCTGAGACCCCAAGGCCTCCTCCAAGCAGCCCAGCTGTTCAATGACTCCGGGAACTCCAGCCCTACCATAGTAATATATACAAATACTGATGATTTATGTAGATTTATTTTGTATCCCATAATGTTGCTAAAGTTATTACTTATTTCAACTAGTTTTTATTTGATCCTCTAGGATTCTCCAAGTATACTATCATATCATCTGTAAAGAATGATAGTTTAGTTTCTTCACTGCCTATTTTAATTCCTTCAATTTCTTTTTCTTTCCTTATTGCTAAAGTTACATTTCTAGTACAATATTTAATAATGGTGGTAATAACGGGCATCCTTGCTTCACCTCTGATCCTATTGAGAAGGCTTCTAACTTACCCTTATTGTAGATGATACTTCCTGAAAGTTGTAGATAGATACTACCTGTCATTTTAAGGAGAAATCCATTTATTCCTTTGCTTTCTAATGTTTTAATAAGAATTGGTGTTATCTTTTGTCAAAGGGTTTTTCTACATCTACTTAAAAAAACATGTTATTTCTCTTAGTATTGTTATTGTTGTGGTCAATTATGCTGATAGCTTTCCTAATATTAAACCAGCCCTGCATTCCTCATATAAATCCCATTAGCCATAGCAATGATCCTTGTGATATATTACTGTAGTCTCTTTGCAGCCTTTTATTTAGAATTTTTACATTGATATTCATTAAAGGAATTAGTCTATAATTTTCTTTCTCTGTTTTTGCTCTTCTTGGCTTAGGTAAGGAAGTAGATTTTAAAAACTCAGAGAAAAGATAGTTATGATTCTTCTTGCTTGTGAGACTAAAACAGAAACAAATTTCAAAATGATAGAGACTCTCAATGTATGCAATCATGAAGGACACCACTGAGAAATAAAACAGGGAAGTATCTAAAAAGATTGGGTGCTCTGATTAGCTTACAGGGAAATGGACTAAAAAAAGATGGAGGTAAGAGCAGGAACTCCCAGCAAATACAAAATCACTCTGCCATCACTTTGCTTAGCATGCTTTCATCTCTTTCCCTATGTCTATCTCTACCAATTTGGTGCCTGAAATTGGTAACAAAACACAACTGTGAGTGCCTAGGAACCCTGATAATTGGGAAACTGTTTGATTTCCACCTGGATGCTCTCCTGACTCTCACAGTACATATTGTCCATGAGCAAGTAGCTTGTATAGCAACCTTTGCAGATGTAATGAAACATTTACCAGTGAATCAAACTTTTGTCTCAGCTTTCTTAAAATGTTTCATGGTGATTTTTAAAAAATCAAATTGATAAAAAAAAAAGGACATTAAAAGAAATTGGATAATTCCTGTCTTAATAGATCGGTTTATCCTGTTCTTTTTTCCATTTGTCCACTTATTAAAACAAGTAAAATGGTAGTATTTTTCCCATAAGTGAAAAGACATTGATTTAATTAAAGGGAGCATCTGGATAAAACAGAATGAAGGAACTTGACTCATCATGAGAAACAGCAGCTACCATTTAACCCTGCGCCTACCCACATAGCCACAAAAATACATTTTCCGTAAGGACAATACCAACTGGTATTGATCAAGCATTTTAATGTTTACAGAGTATTGTTACACACATGATTCCCTGGTGGATGGATTCTAAAGGTATTACTATCCCCACTGTACAGATGAGGGAACCAAAGCCCTTCTGAGCTTCAGTTAAATAACTTGATCATCATCACATAAAGTCAGTTGAGGATATAAACCCAAGTCTCTCCTTAATATTACTAGTATGAGGCTCTTTCCCCCAGATTGAATAAAGTAACCACCATTGTTAAGGTGATTCCTCCTTCAAAATGCAAGAAACTGGGAGGGAAGAGAAATGTGTTTGTCCCTGTATGTGAGTGCATACAGACCTCAAATTTTCATTCTATATCTCTCCTACCTTCCTTAGCTAAACTCCTTGAAAAAGCTGTCTATAATCAGTACTTTGACTTGCCCTCTTATTTCACTCACAACTCTCTGCAATCTGGCTGCCCACCTTATCACTCAACTGAAAGTGATTGCTTCCAAATTACCAATTATCTTTTAATTAGCAAATGTGGTGGATTAACCTAATCCTCATCCTTCATGACCTCCCTTTAGGATTTTGATCCTTGACTTCTCTGAAGCAATCACATGGTTACCCACTCTGTCCTCCAAGATACATTCCTCTCTAGGCTTTCATAATACAGCTCTCTCCTAATTCTCTTCCTATGTAACAGCTCCTTCTTAGTCTCCTTTCATTGAATCTTCCACAACACTAAGTATGGGCATATTATAAATCTGTGTCCTGGCCCTCTTTTTTCTCTACACTCACACCTGGTGATCTCTTGAGTCTAAATATCATCTCCATGCAAATAATTTCCAGACTGATAGAACCAATCCTGGTTTCTCTCTTGAGCTTCAGGTCTCATTATCAACTGTCTATTGTACATGTCAAACTGGTTGTCTTATAGACATCTTAAACTCAACCTGTGGAAAACAAGATTCATTGCACCATTAGCTCCCACCTTTCCAGTTATCCAACTTCAAAACCTTGGGGCCATCTTCAATTCCTCCCTCTCACTGACCCCAAATATCTAATAGTTTTTTTCATCTTTCTACTTCTCTTCTATCCCATCTTTTATGTAGTCACCTTCTCTCTACTCACACAGCTGCCATCTTGGTTCAGATCCTCATCACCTCCTCCTAATACAGCAACTAATTCTCTTCCCTGTCTCCTCTCTGCTCATTCTAATCCATCCTCTACACCAGTGATGGGCAAACTATTCCCAGGGGGCTAGATCCAGGCCATAGTTTGCCCATCACTGCCTTAAGCAATTCCCTAATCACTATATCTGGATGTGGGGGTGGAGTGATTAAGGAATTGCTTAAGGCAGTGATGGGCAAATTAGAGCCTGGATCTGGGCAGAGGGGAATAGTTTGCCTATCACTGCTCTACACAGTGACCAATGCAATTTCCCTAAAATATAGATCTGACCTACACCACCCTTTTTGTACTCAATTACTTGTTTCTAGGATTAAATATAAACTCCTCTGTTTGGCATTTGACATCATTCATACCCTCCTCTCATTCTACTTTCCCAGCCTTATGTTACATTACTTCCCTCCACATACTCTATAATCTTATCTTGTTCTCCCTTACACATGACCCTCGATTTTCCTCTGTGCTTTGCAAATTTTTTTTTGCAACAACTGATCCCTATACCTGGAACTGTAATGATATTTTGCAAAGCAATATGGAAAGCAACATGATGGACAGTTACCTGATTAGAACATGGAATGGACTGAGCCTGGCAGTGCCTGGCATGTGCCAAATATAAGGAAGGATTTTAACTGGGACAGGGTCTCATTCTGAGATATTTGGGATAGTGGAAGGTTGTGGTGGTGGTGAGGATAGGCCATAGGTCAACTTGAATTACCAGCAACCTGCACTGACCAATTTCACAGTCCCAGATCCTGTGATACCTTTATATTGAGTAACCTGTTCCTGATTCATACTTCAAGAAGAAGTAACATCATCTTTCAGCAAACCAACCTGATTTAGGTTGAACCCTGTCTGGCCCAGCCAGGTTGGCAACTGGCAATTATCAACTGACAACTGACAAGCCTGATAACTTTTAATTCAAGTACCATCTTTATCATCATTAGCTTAGTTAAGAACCTCCTGTTTCCCTCCTTCCCAGTTATTACCCTGCTCCCCTCCTAAGCCTGAAACACATTAAATCTTTGAACTTACCTAGAATTGTGTCAACTCTATCTTAAGACTTAGTGATTATATCTCTGGGGTATTTGAGGGAAAAGAGAATAATATCAGTCATAGCAAGATAAAATAAGCAGTCAAACTCTAGCCTTATCCTTATTAGGCCAGATTAGTCAGTTAGAAGTGTCTGTACAATTCTAATCACAGATTCTTCATTTGGCTGGCCATTCTGGGACACTGTTATTCTGAAGCTGAGTTTAGCAGATTCACTGCAACTATTTTGTGGGGCCCTTTGTGTTCCACTATTACAACTTAAATTTTATACTTAGGTATCACCCACACACACACTCAGCTTCAGCTCCTCCTATCACCAGGAACATTATAACACACTTCCTTCCCATCTCTGCCTCTTGGGATTTCTGGTTTCCTTCCAAATTCTAAACTCAAAAGCATTTGCAGCATTCCCCAAATAGTAATCAGTGCCTTCTTTTCAAAGGATACCTTCTATCTATACATCCTTTTTTTGTGTCCCATTAAATGTTTTGGGAATAGTGAATAATTTCCTTTTCCATTGAGTCTTGAACTGATAGCACAAAGCCTATGATACAATAAGTGGTAAAAGCTTACTGATTGAGAGAAAAGCATTTTTATGGATTGTGAAACTAAAATGTGAAAAGAAGCAAGTAAAGTAAAATAAAGCATGACTGGTCACACTAAAAAGTACTTGCTAAGGGATTTCATTCTTTCTTTCTTTCAATAAATATTTATTGGCAGTGAACATATGCAATCATTGTGTCTCCAACTAGGGATAGATAAAGATCAATAACCACAACCAAAGTCCCTGCTTTCAAGAGGATTGCATTTAGCAATGTTTTCTATCCCTGATGCATTTTAAAAGGAATTTTTTTTTCAAAACTGATTTACTCAAAACTTTTGAGAATATATGATTTGCTTATATTCATATTACACATAAAAATTTTTTTAACATTGGTAGAAAGGAGAAAAAGATGGCATAGTTAAAAGAATGCCAGATTCAGAGGCAAAGGACTTCAGTTCAAAACTGAATCAGTAACTTACTGCCTGTAAAACCTCAAGCAAGCTATATTGCCTCCATGAGACTTAGTTTCTTCAGCTATAAAATAAGAGGATTGCACTAGGTGACGTTTTCCGTCCTAAATCAATAACCTTGGATTAAAAGCTATATATTAAAGGAAGTAAAGAATGTAGTTAAGTGGTTCAGTTGATAGAACCAGGACTGGAGTAAGATCCTGGATACAAATCTGGCCTCAGACTTTTCCTAGCTGTATGACCCTGGTCAAATTACTTAACCCGCATTGCCTAATCCTTACCACTCTTGTGCCTTAGAACCATTGTTTCTAAGATAGAAACTAAGACTTTAAAAAAGAAAAGAAGATTCAAAGATAAAAAACAAACTCAATAAGGCAGACAAAATTTCAAATATTCAAAGTTCCAACATACATTACATTACAAACTCCACTTTTAATCAGTAAATCCTTAGAAATGGTTTTACATAAAATGAGAGAGCTATCATTCCAGATGTGCTATAAAGTAAGATTCAACTATATTGTAATCAATTTATTTTCTAATTAAAAAAGAAATCAAATGAAAATTATTGGAACATAAATTTCATACTGGAACATAGCATGAAAAAAAGTTACTTTTTCCACTACTGAGTTTTCCCTCAGTGAATTACTTCAATAATTAACTAAAGCAATTAGATATTATCACCTCCCCATCATACACTTTTGTTATAATTAATTTAGTTACTGACATCCTCAGTTTACATTAATGAAGATCCTTTCTTAGCTATAGAATTTTTTTCTTCTAACAACACTATACATCCAAAATTGCATGTGTCCATTTAGGAAAATCTGACTGTGTCATTGTCAAAGAATAGTTAAGGACACAATAATGTATTTTGATTCAAGCTGAGGATAAGACTTGCCAAAAGGGAGGAGAAAGAAAAAGCAGTCCTTTTTTTAAAAAAAGCACATCTGAATCACATGGCTGCCACATGGGAAAATTCTAAGGAAAAGCTTTGTCCTTGAAATAACGCTGATGGCCAACCCTTAGCTTTGCATTTTCCTGTTATGGATGAACTAATTGCAAGAGAACTAAAATTAGTCTGCCTATCATTCCTCTTCATTCATTCATATTCACGCACATACATATATATATATATAGATATACACATATATGTATATATAAACACATACATGCATGTATATCTATATGTATGTGTACTATGTGCATACATATATAGATAGAAAAAGAGATGTAAAAATTCACAAATGTATAATTTTTAAAATCCATTCCTGACTCAGTCTTGACATAATCTGAGTAGGATTATATTAAGATTCCTTCCCTTTTTTTCTCTGAATTTTCTAAACCATGATGATCATCTTGTGAATAGTCTCTCTACTCCTTTAAGTCTATATTTGGGTATCCTCCAGCCACTCGATAAATGACTGCTTTTTTAAACAGGCTTCAAAATTTCTCATTTACTAATTGGCAGTTGATCCCATGGCTCATATATCCTCAGAGAAAGAATGTCTTTATTCAAGGCAGAAATTTGATTCTTTTGTGCTACAGAAGTACATGAAATGTACTGTGGGAATTCAAATGAGGACAGTAGCAATGAGAAGAAAGTATATCCATCGTTGGGGCAAGGGGTCAGGCAAAAAGAAAAGAGAAGCAAAGTTAGTCTGTGCCTAAATACAGAAGTTAACCCAGACAATATTCATCAGCCAAGTGCCCAGATTCTAGTAAAATCTGAAGATTAAACTGAACATCACTAGTAGCCCTTTGGTTGAGTTATTGTCCAGTTTATCCAAGGAAACACTCTCACATACACAATCTAAAAGTATATCAAAATGGACTATTCCATACATTTTTATATTCTTAATTTATTTATATTCTTAATAAATATTTTTTATATTCTTTAACAAAAGGAAGAGGATGTAAAATAGGAGGAAGGAAAGAAGATAGAGAAACAAAGACAGGGAGAGATGCAGATATAGAGACAGAGAATTCTAAAATCTTGAATTCTTGAGCAAGTTCTAAAATCATGGGAATCCTCTCTACTTCTATATTCTCAACATCACATATGTGACAGAATAATTTAAGTTTTACATACATATGTATATATGAGCATATATACACACATATATATCCATGTATATATTTTGAGATTTCATATTAAAACGTCACTGATTTCTCTGATTAGACAATTATTTGGCAAAAGATACATTTATAAAGACGTCTAAGAGATGTCTAACAGTGATATAGAGATGTGTTATATATAGTAGCAACTATAGTTTAGATCAGGGATTGGCAAATTCTGGCAATAACTTTATTTTAAAAAGTTAAAATCATTCTTAAGTCAAGTACTGTACAAAAACAGGTGGTGGAACTAATATGGCCCTTTGGATTTAGCTTGCTGAATCTTGTTTCAGAACATAAAGTTTGGAATGTGCAATTTAATTGACCAACCTTTACAAGAATAATGAATGTCAACATGAGATCAACTCTAGGGATAAGAAAATTCTCAATTAATATAAGTTCTTTCTAATGTAGATACCTCATTCACTCCTGGAGGATTTTCTTAAGGCATTCACAGAAGCAAAGTAATTTGCCCAAGATCACATAGGTAACAAGTTTCAATGATGGAATCTGAACCCAGGACTTCTTTAGCTATTATCTCATGCTGTTTTCAGTCTTTATTACTCTTTTATGTACTGTTTTCTCAGACATGATATCTGAAAAAATACTACAAATTGTTTTTAAAAAGGTCTTTGAAATATTGCTATCTCTAAGTTATATATTCCATGAAGTCAAATGACCTGGGTTCAAGTTCCACCTCAGGATTTTTAACTACCATGTAATCAGCAATTCATGTAATCCTCTCCACCTCAGTTTCCTCATTTGGAAAATGAAAACTTAGAACTCAATGGCCTCTAATATACCTTCTAGCTCTAAATCTATGGACTGTGATCTCTGATTCTTATAATCTGTGTGATCTTAGACAAGTTAACTAATCTCTCTGAGTCTCATTTTCCTCATCTTTACAATGAAGGGGTTTGTTTGGATGGCTTCTGGCTCTATCTACAATTTTTAAAATATGTTTGACTGGATGATTTTTCATTCCCAATTAGCTTTATAAAGCCTAGAAAATCTCCTTCACATCTTGTAAATAATGGTTCCATTTTAGCCCCAATTAAGCCACTGATGTAGCAGTTAAACCTACACAGTGTGCCAGATATATTAAAATTGCTGGCCTTTGACATCATGGCACTAAACATTTAGTTTTCAGGAAACTATTTATTTTCACTGTATATTCAGGTTTACCAAGTTGAATGAAATTAACTGATTGGAAAGTTTTATAATTTGAGAGGATTTAATTTACTAAATTTTGAGAGAGTTTTTTTCCCCTCAAAGAAGGCAATGTTCCCTATTGCATACTCTCCACAGAACACTACTGTGGGAAATATTCATGAGAGTTTCCTCTGTAATCGTGAGTCTGTTTTTAATTCTTGTAAAGTTGAGAAATTTATTTGGAAAGACTATTGAAAGTCAAAAGACCAGGTTTCTAATACCATCTCCATTTCCAGTCAACAGTATGACCTTGGATATGTGATTAAACTTCCCCCTCCCATGTACAACTTCTCTTTATCCACCTTAGTTGTGTTTTCTCAAAACTATGATTAGCAGTTTTTGTGCCTAGGCAACAGATGGAGTCTAAGGGAGGTGACTCGCCAAGGGGGCAACTCTGAGCAGCAGAAGTTAAAAGCTAAAAGCTAAGCATGGTATTGTTGGCACCTTCAAAATTGTCAACCTTGGGCAAAGTACATGTGGCTTTATCCTATATAAGGGTCTCAGTGTTTGTTTTTTAATCTACAAGATAAGGAGGTTGGATTAAATTATCTTGAAAGTCCTTTCAACATGATAAAATTCCAAAGAATCTTGCAAGATTTAATTAATAAGTTTATACAGAATCCTCTACAAAATCTCAGCTTTAAACATTAAGGGTTTTTTTGGGGGGGGGTGGAGGGAGGTTAGCTATTCTTACATTAAATATCATCAACCCAAATCAGCAATTAAAAGGAAAAGAAAAAATTCCATTTTTCCTATTGCACATTTCAGAGTTTGCAACACAATGTTCTCTTTAGGCAAAAAAAAATATTCTAAGGAACTCAAGTTCAGCCTAAATGTTTCCCTGATGTATAGGATTATAGAGGGATCAAAATGGATTCAAAAACTGAAATTCTCAGACCTAGATCCTGATCCAGCCTTCCTAGGCTTCTTTAGATGAGAGATAATTAGGGGGCAGAGTAAGATGGTGGCTTAGTAGGAGCAAAAGCTGGAACCACTCCAAGAATCCCCTGTAACCAACCATAAATTAGCACCTCAGGGAGCAGCTGGGTAGCTCAGTGGATTGAGAGCCAGGCCTAGAGACGGGAGGTCCTAGGTTCAAATCTGGCCTCAGACACTTCCCAGCTGTGTGACCCTGGGCAAGTCACTTGACCCCCATTGCCTACCCTTACTACTCTTCCACCAAGGAACTAATACACAGAAGTTAAGGGTTTAAAAATATTAAAAAAAAAAATTAGCACCTCAAAGAACCAAAAAGAAGATGCTCCAAGCTTACTGTTCTGAATCCTACAAGCTATCAGCACAGGAGACAGAATCATCAGCTTTCAGAATTCTCAATCTGAAGGCACAAAAAGGCTGGGAAACTGAGCAAACAGCAAAAGAAACACCTGACCATATAAAATGTCTATGGAGTCAAAGAAGAGCAAGGCACAGACTCAATAGGGGACAGTGAGATCAAAGCAACCACATGAAAAACTTCAAATAAAAATGAGAATTGGTCTCAGGTGCTAGAAGAACTCAAAAAGGAATTCAATAATCAAAAAAGAGAGGTGAAAGAAAAAATGGGAAAAAGAAATGAAAGCAAAGCAGAAAGAAAATAGCTTAAAAAGCAAAATTGATCAAGTGGGAAAAGAGGCATAAAAATCCAATGAAGAAAAGAGTTTTTTAGATGAGGAATAATTGGAACAATCACTTCTAGAGTGATAATGACCTTTCAGATGAGTAGCCCTAGCTTACTTCCCATTACAGTTTTTAATAGTGACATATAAAGGATGGTGATCATGTGTCAATATGTATTGGAACAGTCCTTCCAACAAGAGCAAGTTATCTCAAACAGAGCAGAACTTTCAGCCACTTTTGAAGAACCAACCTAAGTCAACTAATCTATGGGAGTTTTAAATGAATTGATTCAGTCAGTAGCCTGGGCAATACAATGTAGATTTTTTTTTTGTACACTGGACTTCTGATTTTAATCAGTGTAAGTTGCTCCTGGTAAGAAATTTTTTTTCTGCCAATGTAGATCAGTATGTGCTCTACAGTTACAGTCTAATGCAATGAGAGGTTAAATTACTTGGTCGGGATCACTTGGCAAGTCCACAATCTTGGCATAGTGGTTCCTGGCACATAATGGTTACTTTAATAAAGTTTTGTTGATTGACTGGTTCCTGATTCCAAAATCAACTCTCAATCCACTTCATGTTGATGGTGCGTCTTAGAAGTGAAAAACAAAAAGAGTCTCCTGTTCCTGGAGTCAAAGGACTTGTTCAAAGCCTGCTTCTGAGGATTACCATTTGTGTGACCTTGGGCAAATCACTTAATCTCTCTGGACCTGTTAATTATCTGTAAAATGAGAAAATTGGACAAGATGACCTCCAAAATCCCTTCCAGCTATAGATCAATGATCCTAAGTTTAAAAAATGCATACATAATTGAAGTTAGAGACACCCATGTTTAAGAGTGATTGCTTCAAGAATACATTTGGTAGACACATTTAATATCTGTATTGAATTTCAGCCACATCATTTTTTCTATACCAAAACATTCTTTAACAGGTATTATTTAAGTCACCTCACCACTTCAAACCTCATCTTCAAAATGATGGCTTTGAATGAACTGCTACCTACCCTTTATAGCTATCACATTGTATGATTATATTATTTCTTGCCCTAATTTATTTTCTAGAGGAGTGTGGGATAGAACTGAATTAGCACATTCCTTTTTTCTGAGAAAGGCCAATAATTCTGTCAACAGAAAACTTCCCAATTGTAGAAAGACATAACACACACACACACACACACACACATACACACACACACACTATAATAAGTTCTCTTTTTTGATTGATTACTAAAAATCTCAAGGAATGAAATACATTCCTAATAGTATGATGGAAATGATGTGACTCATTGTGACAATGTGCCCCACCAATAAAAGGGGGTGGAGAGCCTACCAGAAATACTGTCTGAAAAATAATATTAAGGATTAATTGTCCTGGGGAGGGAATCCAAGACTTTAAGGTTTACATACAAGTCTTTTAAGTCCAGACAACTTTACTTGTGTAGATTTCTGAGAATTAGTGCACAAAGAGAGAAGAGAGCACTTACCAATTGCAGCCATTCATTATTGCTTTGAACTGATTTATAAGAAACTTAAGTAAAGGAGCCATTATTGGCTTGACAAAAGGATTTTCATATTTACCAAAAGGATTTATGATAGAATTCTCCTTTAAACATTGAGTTGCCATGGAAAATTTAAAGTGTATACTGATTTAACTAAAGTAAATAAATAGTCTGTACAAAGGTAGTGGGAATAAAGGATCAGAGGTACTGGACCAGGAGTCAAAAAGACCCAGATTGGGTAGCTGGGTAACCCAGTGGACAGAACAGCAGCCTGGAATCAGGAGGTCTTGGGTACTCGGCCTCAGACACTCTCTAGTTGTGTGACCCTGGGCAAAGCATTTAATCCTATAATACTCTTCTGCTTAGAACTGGCATTGACAGAAGGTAAGAATTGTGTGTGGTTTTTTTTTTAAGAAAGAAAAAAAGACATGGCTTCCAATCCTGCCTCTAGCACTGACTAGTTGTCACCCTGGGAAAGTCACTTATTGGGCCTCAGTTTCCTCATCGGTAAAATGAAGGTATTGGTCTCAATGGCCTCAAAGGTCCCTTTGAACTCAACATCTATGCACCTATAATCTTTCATATTTCTCTCAGAAAAGGGAAAAATGAACTCTGTCAGGAATCAGAAGGCCCATTTGCCAGATGATGAATCAAAATTCCTCAAGAGGGTGTTTAGCCATTGCTTGGAATCCTTTTTACTCTATCCATTTCTGGGAATGTAATGAAGCATCATTTGAAAGCGCTCCTCAAGGATTACTGGCAGACCCATTATAGGTTGCTACTATAAAGGTGGGTCCTTCTCAGGGCAGTCCCAAAGATTCTTCTCCTATATCACCAAAGGTCCTTGTAACCTTCTTCAAAAAACATGAATTACCTTTGAGCTGAAAGTAACTTGAAATGTGGAATCCTTACTTATTAATAAGTAGCTCCCTTACATGGTCTGTTATAGGGATTAACTACAAATTATTGTCACCAAGTAGGACAAAGCCTCCCTGGAATTTCCTATGGTTTTTTCTTTTTGTTTTTGTTTTGCCTGTGGGATTTCACTTATTGAGAAAAACGGAATGAAACATGAAAGTAGAAAACCAAGTAGTGGAAAGAACACCGGCCTGAAAATCAGGGAAACTGGGTTCTACCACTTATTGGCTGTGTGACTGCCCTCAAGCAATTCAGGATAACAGAGACAAGAGTTTTAGTGACTACTCTGAGTAAAGTAATCTGGTTGGTACTTTGGGAGATGCAAAGACTAAGACATAATTCCTGTCCTATGGGAGTTTAAAATCGAGTAAAGAAAAAAAAGGCAAGATACAAAGTAAAAGCACAATTTCAGAGAATGTCACCTAAGTTTCTCAGGGGACCAGTTAAATGAAGAGGCTGGCCCAGATGATTTCTAAAGTCCCTTACGACTCTGACATTTAAATATTCAATGATTCTAGGCCCCCAAAATTGAATGATTCTGCATTTCAAAAGATCCCATGCCAGGATAAAGAATAAATTGTTCAGTGAAGTATAAGCAAATATGCCAACATCTTCCTCGGCTGCCTTGTGTTAAATGAAAGTGACCCTGAGCTCAATGGCATGGCAGTATAGCCCATGTCCTACTTTTCTACCAAATTTTCTGAGAAGGCTTTGAGCGGAGTCCAAGAAATGGACTGTATGTCTATCATGGAAGGAAGAACCATGATACATTTTGAAGAGCTCCTCACTAGAGGTTCTTTACCAAGGTGGGCTCAGGATAGATCTGAACTTGGACAAACATTTAAGGCTTTGTCTGATGGCTCAGAGAAATGCTCCTGGGGTGGGGGTGGGGGAGGATGTTAAGCACCAGCTAATAAGCAAGCAATTCTGAAGAAAAAAGGAAGGTTGTGGGATCATCTGTGACTGAACTGAGCAGGTGATCACCTGGTGAGAATTGGTGGTGAGAGCAGAATCCTGCTGAGGAGCAAGTTTATTCTCTCACTCAGGGTTACTCAGACAAAGGAAAAGGTGGGAAGGACCAGTATTTGGCCTGGCTTAGCCCACTGAGTAGAAAAAAGACCTGACTCAGGTCAGCAAGCTCACCCCTTTCCCAGGAAGTCAAGACCCTGGGAAGTGGGAGGAAGAGCAGGTTGGTACTTGACAAATCAATTCTCAGCACATCTTAATTAAGGACCAGGGATACTTGTAAGAACTTAGAATTTCAACCCAAAGTTTGTTTGTGGAGTGTGTGGCTTGGAGGGGAAGGTGTGAGGGAATATGGAAGGGAGAGATAGCAAAGTGAGAAAAGGAAACAGAATCATCCCTACCTGGCTAAAGGACAAGGTATTTCTAGGACACCTCTGCCTTCCAGATCCTAAGGCCTTTTATTTTCTCTGAATTATCCTGAGGCAAGGAAGGCCAGTTAAAAAATAAAAGGGGCTACCTAGTGAAAGGGCACTTCAAGGGTCACAGGTCTCCATAGGGCCAGGTTGGAAGCAAAAAAAATGATTATCTAAGCTAAGTGTTCTTTGCCCAGCCAGCTCCTGGAGAGTAGTGGGAGGATATGTGCATTTCACCTGGGGACAGGTGGAGGGCTGCATCAGTCTCTCATCTTCCACAGAAGGAACTACCTCTGCCTCCCCTCAATTCCCAGAATTTCTCTTTTCTCCCAGTCTCTGTCTTCCCAGACTAAACACATTTTGCTCTATTTAGGGAGCTGAACCTTGGGCCAGAGACCAGGTGGAAGACCCATTTCTACCCATTCCCTTTAGCTGCTTGTCTGAGTCATGATCAGAAATATTGCTCTGTATGGCCAAATTTCAATAACCTATCTGAAAAACTACAGGACAGGAGGTCCATAGAACAGGTTCTGATATTCTCTTGCTAACTATGAATATCTGTTTCTTCTTCTAAAAAACAAGGAAGTTTGACTTAAATAAATATCTTTACTTAAGGTTACTTCCAGATCTAAAAGATTCTAAGGGAGTCTAAGCAGCATTCACCTCTACCTTAACTCGACTTCAATTTCAGTCAGAACTGAATGAAGCTTCTCTGGGACCTCAGTAGATTTTGTTATAAAATGAAAGAGTTGGACTAATTGCTCTCTAAGGTCTCCTCCAGCTCTGCCATAATATTTTGAGGCTTTGAAGGGTGAAATGTCATTAAGCCCTCTTTCAGCTCTCTCCCAAAAATAGCTCTCCATTTGCTGTAAATGTGACCATTCTAATCCCAACACCTAGTAATGAAGTTTCTGGAAGTCTGAGGGTGAAGAAATTTGATAACTACACACTAAGATTGATTTAAATGGGACACTACCAAATTGTCCTTGTCCTAAGATTGGGGGAGGGCGGGCAGCCTCCCCAGCACTGGATTTATGGTGTCCTACCGTCTTTGTCTCACTCATGAGGTCTACCTGCCACAGGTGAAGGCTTCTTTGGTTCCCCCCCCCCTCCATTCAGAATTCATGGAGCTTACCCTGGATATAGAATTTTCTAGTCATAGCTCTACCTCAGGGTCACTAATTTTTAAGCCATAGTATCTTGCAGAGACTACAATTAATGATTTCTTAAAAGGGAAGAAATAATAGATGCAGGAAGTATTACATATCTGTTCCAGTAACATAACTTATCTTAAGTTCAACTGCACACATATAATAGTTAAGGCTATCTAAATATATAGAAATTTACTCTAGGGAAGAAGAATCATGCATTTACAAAGCCCTGTAAGGTTTGCAAAGCACTTTACACATATAATTTCATTTGCTCCTCAAAACAACCCTGAAGTAAATGTGATTACTCTCATTTTACAGATGAGGAAACTGACACTGAGTGAAGCAATCACACAGCTATTAAGTATCTCAGGTAAATAAGAATTCAGGTCTTCCTGGATTCTAAGTTGAATACTTTATCCACTGCATCACATAAAATTGAACGGCTTTATGGTCTATGCCACCTCTTTGAGGCTTTATTAGTTTCTCATACACTGATAGATTCTTTAGATATCAAATAATCAGGGAATTTTACAGTTAGAAGAGACCTTAATAGCCACCCAATCCAATTCATACCTGAAATAAATCACCACCTCCTCTTAAGGGAGCCCATTCTACTTTTGGAAAGTTTTTTTCTGATAATCCTAAATTGATTTTTTTACAATTTAAACCTGTTGCTCCTTGTTCTGTCCCCTGGAACCAAATAAAAGAAGCCTACTCCATCTCCTATAAGCTATCCTTTCAAATATTTAAAGACATTTACTCAAAGAATCTTCTTTTCCTCAGAGTAAACATTGGGTAATTCAAAAGATCTTCAATGGCTTAGACGTAAATTTCTTTACCTTTTTGGTTGAACTCCTCTAGAATCACAAGCTTATCAATATCCTTCCTTCTTAAATTGTGGTTCCGAGTACTACACAAAATATTACAGATGAGGTCTGACAAGAGCAGAGTGTAGTTTCAGACTATCATTGCCCTGTTTCTGGAAGGAATATCGCTCAATTCAGCCCAAGATTTCATTAACTTTCTTGGCTGCCACATCATACAGCTGATGTATATTCCACTTTCAGATGACTAAAATCTGTACTTTTTTTTTTTTAAGAATTGCTATGTAACCATACTTCTGCTCATCTTATACTTTCACAACTTGAACTTCTTATGCTTAAGTGTAATACTTGACATTGATCCCTAGTGAATTTCATCTTATTGGATTTTTCCCAGTGCTCTATCTTATTAATATATTTTGGGAGCTTCACTCTGCCTCCCCATAGAGTTAGCTATCTCTTTCTCCTCTGGGTCACAGACAAAAACTTGATGAACATGACATCTATTATCTTTACCCTAGACTTTGATAAAAATCATAAACAACACAAAGCCAATCCCACTAAAGACTTCTCACCAAACGGGCACAACTACTAACTACTATTATTTTAATCCAAACATTCAACCATTTCTAAACATATCTAATTGTCCATATTATTATCTTTATCTATGAATATACATATTTCCACATTTTCCATAAGAATAGTGGGAGATACTCTATCGAAGTACCACTACAATAACTATCTCCAACGCATTTCCATCATCTTGTCAAAAAGGAAATAAGGCAAGCATGGTGGGGTCTGATACATGCTGGTTTGGGAAGATACATGCTGGTTTTCTTTGTTCATTCTTTTCCTTCTAGATTTTCACAAGTCATCAGTTTAATGATTTACATTTAAATTTTTCCTAGGAATTGAAGTCAACTTCATGGACTTATAGGGTTCAAATTCTTTCTCTTCCCATTTTTAAAAATCAAGACATTTGCCCTTCTCCAGGCCTGAAACACTTTCCAATTCTCCAGTCTTTGGAAAAGTGTTAACTGTAGTTTGGCAACCACCTCCACCGGTACTTTCAGTATCAGAGGATATAGGGTATCTGAGACAGGTGACTTGAATTCACCAAGAGCAAGAGTTCCTTCTTTCTTAAAGTTTGTACCATATAGGGCATGTTTAGCAGGTAACTTCAATTTTGTCCAGTTAGCCATTTTTATTCTGTAACTTCCTAATGCAAAGATAATATTCATCAGCAGAGAAAACAAATGAAATAAATATTTCAAAGCTGCTTTATCTCTCCTGTCAATACTGATCATCTCAAGTTCTATTCCTTCTTTGCTCTTCTCTATTCCCTATTATCATTTTTAATTTTTTTCCAAATCAAACTGTATCTGGCTTTATTAAAGATACTTTTCACAAACAATAATGGTATTTCAGACAGAACATAGGCTATGATCAGCAACAGTATACGATTTTCATTGTATTTCATTTGGTAGTCCCCTCCTCCGTGGACTACCAAAAACATAAAGTCACTATAAAACCCAATGAGGAGTCTTTAGTTTATACTTTAAATAGGAAAAGTTTAGAGTAAAGGTGGACACTTTCACACTGAGCACATGTTATTTAACATCTTTTCAGGAGCCTACCTGACTTTGAGGAAATGAAAACTGCAGAACTCATAACTGGAAAAGATTCTCAATATGAAAGGAACTTTGGTTCTTTTGGGGAGGCCATCTCAGGGCCATAATTCAAGTCTAGATTACCTGAAAAACTGGTATCCAACACAATTTATTTGGGGGTGGGGGTGGGAAATGGGGCAGGTCCTGATAGGCTCTTGGTTTTGGAGAAATCAAGTTGAACTTATAGAGAAGTATAACTACTCACAACGATATACCCTAGACAGGCTGAAGGTACTAGTGTTAATTCCTATGTATCTGGTTGGGGAGAGCCCCTTCTTGGTATTCAAGAAAAGTCCTCTCAAAAATTAGGAGGGGAAGAAATTCCCATCCTTTTCAACCCAGTGTCTGAGATATCTATCTGTAACATCTGCCCCAAGCCCTAAAAACAAAAAAGCATTTTGTATTCTATCAACATAGCTTTTTTAAAAAGCAAAATAAAATTCTGAATTTTTATAGAAACTGATAAGAAACAGTATTTTAAACTGTACCATCATCAGAAGGACACAGTTATCAAAAAAAATCACAGAATTCACTTAGCATCTCTAGGTGCCTTCAGCTCTCTGTGCCTGACCTATTTTGCACCTCCTGTTCAAGCAGGATTGTTCCCATCCTTACCAACATCAACCTTTCCCTGTTTCCCTTTGGATAACTTTTATCCCTTCTTTGCAGGTACCTTTTTGGGTTTAGGTTCTGGTTTCAGAGGGGCAGGTTTAGCAGATAACCATGCTGATCTCCTTTATGATCCATCCTTAACTTTGATCTTGTCTCCCTTAGCATGTCCTTTAGCCTTTCTCTTGGGCACGTTAATGATGGCGAAAGGGCAGAAGCAGTGAAAGCAATGGGATCTTAGAACAGTTTTTAGCCATGACAGTGGACAGTCCAAGGGTCATTCCCATCTCTTCTTCTTCATACCACTTCCTTTTTAAAATGAACTTTTTTTGTTATCCTTGGCTTCCCTTTCCAGACTCTGCTCATTCTAAGGCCTAGCACTTCTGTCAAAATTTTTACAAAACCATGACTCAATTTTATTCATCTTGTACTGTCCAACTTTGCTTTTATATCCTGGAATGAAGGTAAGGAACATCAGGAGCCATCTACTCCAACTCTTATCTGAAAAGAAAATCACACTACAATATACTTGCCATACGTAGTCTTTGCTTGAAGATGTCTAATAAAGGATAACTTACTTTCTCCCAAGGTTGATGATTCCACTTCTGGATAGCTAAAATTTTGACATTTCTTCTTATATTAAGCTTATGTTTGTTCAAAAAGATTGAAGGGGGGCAGCAAATTGGCAAGGTGGATAGAAAGCCAGGCCTGGAAACAGAAGGTCCTGGGTTCAAATCAGACATCAGACAATTTCTAACTTATTTCCCAGTTATAAGTGTGACCCTTGGCAAGCCACTTAACCCCCATTGTCTAGCCCTTACCACTCTTCTGCCTTGAAACCAATACATAGTATTGATTCTAAGACAGTAGGTAAGAGTTTTTTTACAATAAAAATCAATGAAAAAATTGAAGAAACAGAAAACTCTATAACCAATGCTGGAGAAGAGTCCAGGATTAAGGAACAAAGAGGTACAGATAAAAGACATGCAAAAACAAATCCAGATCTTGCTGGTGAATCATAGCTAATGGGAATGAGGAAGGTCAGATCTCTAATAACTCCAGGCCACTCAAGTGCTTAAATGGGAAGTAGTGAGTACTTTAATTAGGACTTTAAATAGGAAATGCTCATGGGAAATTGGAGTTGTCTTAACGATCTAGAGACTCAAGTATGGTCCTTTATGTAATTTGTTGTATATGTCAAGACAATTCAAGTCAATAGTATTGTCAGTCCCCAAGTAAACTTAATAGTATTTACTCTGTGGCAAATACTATCCTAAGCATTAAAATGGGGATAAAAAGAAACACGAAAACAAGGAGTTTACAGGCTAGAGAGCATGTAAGCATGGGAGACAAGTTTGCTTTCTAATAAAAATATGAATAATTTCTCTTCTATGTGTAATGTCTTATTAGCCTAAGCTTTTACAGGAGAGTTAGAGATTCCATTTAAAGGTAAAAAGAAGCCAAATACTCAAGTTCCCATGGTTCCTATCAATGTAAGTAGGAGCCAGTGAGATTTTGTGATCCAGTGAGAGACAATCCCAAAACTATATCCAGGTCTTCATATCAGAGGCTTCCTTATTTAAAAGGTGCATTTCTGGGGGCAGCTGGGTGGCTCAGTGGATTGCGAGTCAGACCCAGAGATGGGAGGTCCTGGTTTCAAATCTGACCTCAGACACTTCCCAGCTGTGTGACCCTGGGGAAGTCACTTAACCCCCATTGCCTAGCCCTTACCACTCTTCTGCCTTAGAATCAATACCCAATACTGATTCAAGATGGAAGGTAAGGGTTTAAAAAAAAGGTGCATTTCTACATCATCAGTTATAAGGGAGTATACAACAATGTTTTTCATAATTAATTTTTTTTACTCAAAATGATGAAAAAAAGAATACTTACTTTGTTAAAAAACAGTAGACTGTTTCAGATATATGAAAACATCCTTTAAAGCAGTGGTTCCCAAACTTTTTTGGCCTACCACCCCCTTTCCAGAAAAAAATTACTTAGCCCCCTGAAAATTAATTTTTAAAATTTTAATAGCAATTAATAGGAAAGATAAATGCACCTGTGGCCATCACTGCTTCCCTAGATCATTGCAGCACCCATCAGGGGGCGGTGGCGCCCACTTTGGGAATCACTGCTTTAAAGGAACCTCAAGAATGAACTGTCATAAAAATGATACCTCATTAAATTCTCAATAAAAGAATATAATACCATTGGTCTAAATTTGAAAAAATAATTCATTTCCAGTCATTCATCCTACTAACCAAATCAGAGTTTCTGAATTCTGTCAGGAAACTGAAAAGTCAAGGAAGGGGAAAAAGGGAAGATGTTGAGTATATAAGTTGCTTAATTATATTATTTCCTATATTTAATTTCCTATATTTGATTTATTTTAAATTATTTATTTGATTTATTTAAATTTAATATATCTGACTATAGTATTTTATATGATTATGGTTTATTTAATTTCTCTAGGGATTTTCTGGCTTTAAATTCACTCTGTTAATTTTTAAGAGCATAGCACACAGAAGGTAAGCAGGTGGCTCAGTGGATTGAGAGTGAGGACTAGATTTGGGAAGTCCTGGGCTCAAACCTGGCCTCAGGCATGTCCTAGCTATGTGACTCTGGGCAAGTCTCTTAACCCAATTGCCTAGTCCTTACCACTCTTCTGCCTTGGAACCAAAACACAGTATTGATTCTAAGGTGTAAGGCAAGGGTTTTAAAAATAAAAAACAACATAGCACAAAGTAAGTACTTAAAAAATTATTGACTGAGTACATATAACATTTATAAAAGTATTATGTGGAGTATATTGAAATTAAACAATTACAAAATTATTTATTGAATTTACTTTTAATAACTTCTTTTTTGTTACCAATGAAGTTTCAAACTGCCAAATTTATTATTTTAGTTTGTGCAAATTTACTCACTGGAGGAGTAAAATGGATGTTAATGCTAGTATTTATTCTATTACTATTTCTTTTAATTCCAGGCAGAAAGAACTATGTCTACATGCTTTTAAGTCAAAAGAAGGCTTAAAAGTAGAGCATAGACAGAATCCTCATATTTTCTCTGATGAAAGACCTCTTGAGGTAAGGACCTCTTGAGACTGAGAATCTCATCCTTAAATTCAAGAAATATATATCCTTTATTCTCAGCATGTGGAAAGTATAATTCTTTTTACTATAATTTTGGTTTTTTGTTTGTTTTAATAAAAGGTTCTGATGTCATATAACATTAAGATATTAGCCCCTGAGACAATAATATCTAGGTTCTAGAATCTGATTTTCCACAATCTAATGATGTGTACAGAAAATTTCCTCAATTTTCCCGTGTCAAATAAAGACATTGTGCTAAATGATCTCTAAGATACTTTTTATTGCTCCTAAAAATCATCCTAATGTGGATGTTCCTCGAGGGCACTTTTGTTATTTTGTCCCCAGTACTTAGCATAGTGCTTGGAACCTTATTGTTATTCAGTCATTTTTCAGTCATGTCCAACTCTTTGTGACCTCATTTGGGTTTTTCTCAGCAAAGACACTGGAGTGGTTTTCCATTTCCTTCTCTAACTTATTGTACAGATGAGGACACTGAGGTAAATAAGGTTAAATGGCTTGGCCAGGGCTACACAGCTAGTATCTAAGGTCAGATTTTAAATCCGATCTTCCTAACTCCAGGCCTGAAACTCTATCCCTTATACCACCTCATTGCCTTTGGCACATAGTTGATGCTTAATAAATGCTTTTTGGTCTATTAATTTTGTACAGTTTTTGAAAATTATGTCATTTGTAGGGATTCAAAGCTAGAAAGCAATATATGAACATCTCATCTAAAACATGTTAGCTCTACCATAAAAAAAAAACACATAATAAAACATTTGTAACTCATCCAGGTTTTTAGGGGGGAAGTAGTTTATTTCCACTTTCCAGTTTTTGCTTTTTCCCCCAAGGCTTCTCCTCCTAATCCCTACCTCTTCTGACAATTTTAATTTGCCACATGATACTAATATCAAAAGTGTAGAAAGAACCTATCACTGATCCATCAATCACTGAGAGGAGACTTGAAATAATTTGCTAAAATCTTTGATTTCCTCAGGAAAACATTCATTGATATTACAATACACATAATATATTTATTATACTATGAATTCATAATTCATGTTCTAGGTCAATCAATCCACAAGCATTTATTAAACATTCACTCTAATAGAATATAACTTTCAACTAACACCTCATCCAGAAAACATTGTCCTATTACATTTTCCATACTTTGAATTCCTCAGTTCTTACTCTGTCTTTAACTTGCCCTTTTTATACAATTTTGCTTGTTGCCCAGTTGTTTCTTAAATAATTTTTATCTCACTAACTAGATTACATATCCCCTTAAGATCTAAGACTGCATTATTTTATTTCGTATCCTCTATAAGGCTATGTATTTAGTGCTATGGATAAAAATGGCTTCACAATGCCTTTTGAATGGATTAGTAAAGATTTAAAACTGGGAAAAAAAAAATCAAGCATGTTGCAAAAGCTCCTACTACCCAACATTTCTAAGCTGGGCCTAGGTAGCATACATTGACATTGTCTTATTTCAATTGTAAAAGTCATTACCAGAAATATTTTAATTCAAGTCTTATAAAAATAATTATAAATGATAAAATCATAATTTTATAATAAATTGTAATTATAAATAATTTATAATAATTTGTCATTATATAAACATTCTAAGTTATACATATTTTCATAAACAGTATTTATGCCTCAAATGTTGACTTCAATAAGTGTTAACGTTCTCACAGGATACCAATTGTTCTTACTTCATCGTAATAACATAGTAACTCCATAGTAACTTCCTAGTAGAAATGTAGCCCAGGCTTCTGTGAGCCTATCTAGTTTGTCTAACATGGAGCCTGCTATAGCCCTTCTCATGATAGCCTCCTTTGGCTGCCTGCATCTTTAAAACTTGCAAGACTGAACCATGAGTTCTTTTATGGCTGTGTCTCTTTTCCATGCTCTTTTCTGCTTCACACTTTTTGGGGATTCCTATCTGCCATGCCCAGCATGGATGCCATTAACTGAACTGGTGAGAGGGAAAAGATGTGCTCAACTCCTTTTACTCTGACTCCTAGAAATGATGCTGGGAAGTATTTGTTTCTCTTCTTTGTTGTTTACCCTCAATTTCAGGTCTCAGAAGAAACCTTCATTCAACAGAAGACTAAGAGTTCCAGCAATGATTTCCTTGGAGCTAGTATTACAGGCAGGCTAGCCTGCAAGCCTGGCATGGACACTGAGAAACCAAGGAGCCTGGTACTAAAGCCCAGGAGACTGGTTTTAGCCTTAGAACTAGGACTGTGCTCCATAGGAACTGAGCTAAACAATAGATCGCATCGCTTTCCCCTCCCCAGAGACTAAGGAGTTTCAAAGGAGGGAAAGAAACTTTCTCTTGCATGTGGTAGAGGGAATAGGTTTATATATTTGTAATTATATCCTTTGAAGTAAAAATATTCCTTCGTAAGAACTTCATTGTGTTACATGTAAGGGTTCAGGGGACATAATAAGTATCCGTGTTAAGGAATGTTTGCATGGTCAAAGAAGCCTGGACTACAAAAGATAAGGTGAAACCTCATCAAGCATAATATATCATAACCTGGATTTCACTATTGCTAGGGACATGACTAATATACAAATGATGAAAGGCTGACAAATATAGTGGCCTATATCTCTGATGAATGAGCCTGCACCTCTAGAAGCTACAACCACTTTTAAAGTGTTAAGAAACTTTCAGATGAGGATATGCCCTTCAGTTGGGGAATGGCGGGACAAATTGTGGTACCTGTTGATGATGGAATACTACTGTGCTCAAAGGAATAATAAACTGGAGGAATTCCATGTGAACTGGAATAACCTCCAGGAATTGACGCAGAGTGAAAGGAGCAGAGCCAGAAGAAAGAACATTGTACACAGACTGATACACTGTGGTAAAATCAAATATAATGGACTTCTATACTAGCAGCAATGCAATGACCCAAGACAATCCTGAGGGACTTATGAGAAAGAAAACTATCCACGTCCAGAGAAAGAACTTGTGGGAACAGAAATGCAGAAGAAAACCATATGATCGATCACATGGGTCTATGAGGATATGATTGGGGATGTAGACTCTAAACAATCACCCTAGTGAAAATATCAATAATATGGAAAGAGGTCTTGATCAATGACACATGTAAAACCTAGTGGAATTGATCATTGGCTATGGGAAGGGGAGCTACAGGAGGGGAGGGAAAGAACATAAATCATGTAACCATGGAAATTTTTTCTTAATCAATTTTTAAAAATACAAAAAAAAGAGAAACATTTTCAGAAGAGCTTCCATTTTTAATTGGTTGCTCTAAAACAGTAATGGGCAAACTACAGCCCACCAGCCAGATGCAGCCCCCTGAAATGTTCTATCCAGCCCAGTGGCATTATTCCTAATCTGATGAATACAATGAGTAGGATACAATACAATGAAATTTAGAAAGAGTTGCCTTAGAAATAGACTGACAGATAAGCATTTCCTTTCCTTTGGCCCCCTCTTTAAAAAGTTTGCCCATCACTGCTCTAAAATATTTGGCCATTTAAAAACTAGTGTCATACACCATAACTATACTTCTAATTTGGATTTACCTGGTTTCTCTTGGATATTCAATAATCTCTAATTAATTAGCAAAATATTTGAGGTACAATGCTCATTAAGAGGATACTGTTTATAGTGTTAGAGTTATTGAAACAAGAAATGACAATTGCAGTTCAAGCAACACCTTTCAGTAAATGTAAAAAAAATTATTCCAACTATGATAGTCTAGTGCCATAATCAGAACTGATTCACAATTGATATATAAAAATGATTTTTAAAAATGCAGCCAAAGTAGTTGTCTTTTAAATATCACTGAAATTACCCACCAGCACAGAAATTTTACAAAAATGGTGCACAATAATATTTCACTTATGTTGGCTTATTCACTTATTAACTGGACAGGCATAGTGAGTGGGGTAACATCAGATGGTAGACAAAATTGAAGACAAAAGGTATCACAAATGCTACTTTCTCTTTCACCCCCCCAAACTCCTCCAAATTGGATACTAAGATGAGGAGACTATTGGTCAATAAAGAGCAATAGAAGACCAGAAAAAGGAAATCAAAAATCTAGTGGAACATCTTCTAAACATTAAGACCAGGACAATATTCATGAGTACTGGTTGCTGCAATGGTGGTCATGTTGTCTCTTCTCTGCCTTGGAACTAATAAAATTTATTAAGCAGTAATACTGAAGCAAGTTTTAAAAAGCATTTCCCCAAAGAGAAACATTGTGATGCTAAAGTAGTTATGATTACACATAAGATCTCAATTTAACATTTAGTTGAATATCAACTTTAAAACACTTTGTACAGCTGAAAGAATTATTTTCCAGTTATTAAGGACCTATTATAAGCCAGGTTCAGTGTACTATGGTTACAAAGAGAGGCAAAAAACAATATTCATTTCTAAGGAGCTTATGGTTTAATGAAACAATATGCAAACTTTTACAAATAAGATATATACAGAATAAATTGGTGTTGATTAGCAGAGTTAAGGCGCTAGCATCAAGGGAGATCAGGAAAGGGTTTGTTTGTTTGTTTTTTAATTTTGGTTTTTGTTGCTGCTGTTGTCTTGTGGGAAAAAAAAGTATTTTAGCTGCAACTTCAGAGGCCAGAAAAACTAGGAGCTAGAGATGAGGAGGGAGAAAATTCCACACATACAGGACAGCCAGTGAAAATGCAGAAAGATCAGAAGAGCATTCTCCAGTCTGGTTATTCTTACAGAACAATACTGTGTTTTCTATTCAATCTAAATTTCTCAATTTTATCTTATCACATGCAAAAATATGATAATTTGATGTTTCTATCAAAAGATCCCTCCTCTGAAGTATCTTCTGTTAGAAACCAAATATATATATACCTTCTGGCACATGCAGCAAGACCTTTATTAATCAGACTACTCAGAGAATTGAGTTTTCATGGTTAGCTCAATCTTCTTGTTATCTCAGAGCTAAGCACTTTCCCAACTTTGGCAATGTAAATGAGTTTGAAGGCTACTTTCTGAGCACCTACTGTATAAAATTAATTGAATCTCTTTTATATAAAGTTTAGACTATTTCTCTGATCACTCAGAGTCTTGTGCTACCTGAAGGCCTGTATCATTGACCTCTAACTGAATCCCATACACTCAAAAGGCATATGAGATCAAAGGGCCTCATAGCTCTGAAGCCAGAAGGAACCCAAAAGGCCAGTATATTTGCTGGCTACAACACATCCTCAAAGTTTCTTAATGTAGAAATCTTTCTAGGCCCACTTTTCCAACTACTGCTAACATCGTTGGGCCAGGTTCAGAGGCAGTGGCTGATTACCTCACTCCTCAGGTTTCTAGAAGTAACCTTGAGATGCTAAGATTTCTCCTACTTATGACCCCTATAATGTTTCTTATTGGTTATTAGTAATAGCCTCAATTATCAAAGACATTCACTAAAATGGTAGAGTAAGAATAGTTGATTTTTTTAATCCATCCCCAAAAGGTTTAGGAAGAAGGACTATCTATTTTTGTAAGACAGAAGCAAAACACAAACAAAACCAATGCAGCCAAGATCACAAGAAAGGCAGAAAGTTGAGGGAAAAAATCTTACAGAAAGTATCTCTAAAAAAGATCTCATTTCTCAAATATATAGAATGCTGGATCATATTTACATTACACAAGTTATCCTGAATTGATAAATGGTCAAAGAATATGAACAAGCAGCTTTCAGATGAAGAAATCAAAGCTATGTATATGTTCATATTAAAATGCTCTGAATCACTATTCATTAGAGAAAGGCAAATTAAAAGAATTCTAAAATACTATCTCACACTTAACCAGAAATGACAAATATGGAAAAAAGGAGGGGAAAATAGGTTCACTAATGAATTACTGGTGGAGTTGTGAACTGGTCTAACCTTTCTGGAAAATAGTCTGGAATTATAAAGGGGCTATAAAACTGTGAATATCCTTTGGCCCATAAATACCACTACTTGGTCTATATCCCAAAAAAAGATTATTTTAAAAAAGGGTTGGGGAAAGGGACCTATTTATACAAAAATATTTATAACAGCTCTTTTTATGATGGCCAAAAATATTTATAACAGCTCTTTTTGGGATGTTCATCAACCAAGGAATGGCTGAACAGGTTGTGGCATATGGGTTGTGATGGGAAATTATTGTACTATAAGAAATAACAAAGGAGATAGTTTTAGAAAACATGGCAAGACTTATAGGAACTTATGCAAAGTGAAGTGAGAAGAACTGGAAAATCATTGTGCATAGCAATTGCAATGCAGCAATGTTGTATGATGATCAACTGTGAAAGACTTGGCTTCTCTGATCAATATACTGATCTAATACAATTCCAGAAAATTCATAATGAAAAAATGCTATCCACCCCCCCAGAGCAGGGGTCGGCAACGTATGGCTCTCAACCCATATCTGGCTCTTTTGAGGGCCAGATATGGCTCTTTCTGCAGGAGCCATAAAGTCAATTTTTTTCAGGCGCTGTTACAGGAGCACGCACTGTTACTGTGACAGCTCTCACGAAATTACATTTTTAAAAATGTGGCGTTTATGGCTCTCAAGGCCTAAAAGGTTGCCGACCCCTGCCCCAGAGAGAGAATTGATAAACTCTGAGTGCAGATTGAAGTATAATTTTGCCACTTTATTTTTCTTCCTTTTTATTTTGCAATATGACTAAGATAGAAATGTATTTTGTATAATTTCACATGTAGAATACTATCATTTTGCTTGCCTTCTTAGTAGGTGCGGGAAGGGCTAGGGGGAGGGAGAAAATTTAGAATGTAAAATTTTAAAACGATGTTTAAAATAAATATTTTTAAAAGAGAAATAAAAAGATTTCAAATACTATTTTGTGAAATAACAAATCAATTAGGGAGTTATAAAAGGATCTTGCTGCAGTGATTATACAAGTTGAGATTATATAACAAAAATTTGTAGTTGACCCAGTCAGAATAGTTTTGATTTTCTTCAGGTTTATTAAACAGTACATAAGTAAATGACTTCTCACCTCTGTTGGATTCCACTATAAACAAAAGCAGCTGGTGTTGCAATGGACAGAGCATTGGGCATGGAGTCAGGAATATTTTGGTTCAAATTTGGCCTCAGATACTTCCTAACTGTGTGACCCTCGACAAGTCACTTAACCTCTGTTTGGCTGAGTTTCCTCACTTGTAAAATAGATATAAAAATGGAAACTATTTTGGTTGTACTGAAAATAAAAATAGCATGTTTGTAAAGCTCTTAGCACAGGACCCGGCACATAGAAGGCTTACATTAGTTTTCTCCTTCCTTCAACAGTGGGTGCTAATGGGACCAAGTAGAACTTCTGAGTCTCTTAAACTCCCTAGGTAGGTAGTTTTGAGGGAGCAAATGAAATAATATGGGAAAACTGCTTTGCAAACCTTCAAACACTTTAAAAATGCAAGTCAAGAGGTTTTTTTCCCCCTCCATTTAGTAATTGTGCAAACACACATACACACACACACAAACTGAAAGGAATTACCTTGGAAAATTTTGTCTGACAGTATATTACTTGAACTTTATAAAATACATGTTATTCACTTACAATTATGCAAAGTCATATGCACCCTTAGGATAAGACTAAAGAACATTTCACTTGGGAAAGAAATCCTTCTCAATTCCCTGTTCTTCCCAGAGTTTCAAAAACTGTCTTCTAAAAAATGCCAACAAAGATAATGCAGAAAATGACAAGCTATTTAGTGGTTAAATTAAATGATAGGGATTCACCATGAGTCTGGCCATTCTTACCTCTCTGCTTTTAGTTTAGGTGCTGAACCTGAAGACAAGATCACAGGGAAATGTAGTCTGAGGTCAAAGGGATTAATGTAGAAAATGCATTAAATATAAGCCGAGAAGAAACTAGAAAAATCGATTAGTACCAGTGGCTTCTTATTCTATCAAAAGCTAAGCTAGAGAAAGTTCACTCAAAGTGTGAACAGTGCTCACTGTGCAATAAGAATGAACTTTTCTCAGAAACAATTTATAAATCTTGAAAGGTTAATATACAAAGTGCTAATTTATAAAATATAGTCTAATTATCTTTTTAAGGTGGGAATTTTATTTTCCAAATGTATCTAATTCCACTTCCAAAGAAAAGAATAATTCGATTTATTACAATGAATGTGGATGAGAATTTGTCTTAGTTTCTACATCAAAATTATTTTAAGACTAGGCCATGGTCACTTTTGCATTATTCCTCATAAATATAGGTTTACCTAATTCTATTGAAGAGAATGAGATATGTACACAGAATACTTGAAATAATCCAGGAAAGGAAATAAGTTTTACTGCAAGATAACAATCTGGTTGTTGTTTTTTCATTCATGTATTGTAATATTGCTTGTTCTTCACAGGTACAAAATCACCCTTCTTCCTATATATGTGAACAGAAAGCATGTTTTTATTCCCAAATGACTTTGTTAAATGTAGATTATATAATCACTACAGGGTACTAACATAGCCTTTTCAAACTAGAAGGGATCTTAGTGGTTTGTTGTGTTTTTTTCTTTGTTACAGAAAGATTGTAAGGTTTCTTTTTTATTGTATAAGAAGTTGGAGGCTGGGTTCTGGGAATTCAGACTTTGACTTTGGATATCTGAACCAAATTCATTGCCAAACAATAAAGTGAAGGAAAATTTCATAAGTCTGCTCTATATGTTATCAAACCAGTCTCTTCCAAAGCAATAAATTTCAGTGGCTCCCTATTATTTCAATGATTTAATATGAATTCTTTTGCATGGCTTTTAAAGTCATTACAACCTGGCCCTTTCTACCATATTACATATCAATCCCCTCTCTAATCTAGAGCCCAGGCAAATCGTCTATACACTGCTCTTCCTATATGAGGCTTTATCTCTCATCTATGTTTCCTTTACACTGACTGTCCCCTCAAGCCTGGAATATATACCCTCATCACCTCTGCCACTTGGAGTTCCTGATTTCCTTTAAGACTCAATTCAGGAGCTACTTTCTATATGAGGCATTTTCTTGACCTCTCAGTTTCCTCAGCCATAAGGTGTTCATAATGGCATCTACCTCAGTGAGTTATTGAGAGGATCAAATAAGATAATACATGTAAAGAACTTTTCCAGATTTAAAGGCATCAATGTGAATTATTAGGGGCAGACAACTGAAGAACCATTCTGCAACATCACACTGAGTTTTCCTTCTTGAAACCCTCTTCAATATATTTATCTCTTTAAACGTGGAGACCTAAATTAGAAGATTGACTGCCTAGATTATGCATGTCATAAAAAACAATGCTTTCAATATAATCCATACAATTTTGTAAATTAAAAATCAAATCAGCAAATACATTAAGCCAATGCCATATTATTCACTCCTACTGAACCTGTATTCAACAACAACCATCACACAAACACACATACACACACATAGACTTTTCTGAGTACATTTTGTACATTGTATCTGAACTATGCTTTGTTTGTAAAGCATATTTTTGTTCTCCTCAGGGCTCTTCCACTGGTATCATATATTATATATCAAAATAATAATACATTTGAGATAGAATTGTTTTTCAGATTTGTTGCTCCAGATTCTACTCTAATTTTCAGGAGATTGAAGGAAGTAGTAATTCTACCTGTCTTAAATATGAAATTAACTTACCATATTGCCAATATCATCTAAGTCATTGATAAAAATATTCAAGATTTTTACTTCATTTCAGTCATTTTAGCAAGTAATTGTTCCTGTAGCTTCGTTTGCCAACTTGTCTATTAATATTTTCACACAGATTTATAAAAATATTAGAGGAGGAAGGAATCTTATAGATCAAATAGCACAATTGCTTCATCTTACAAATGGGGAAACAGAAAACCACAGAGGTCACACAGCTGATAAATGGAAGAAAGTCTCCTTTTATCTAAGACTAATTCTGTTACTTGTTTATTGATTTCAAGCCCAAACAGCCTTACATCTCCACCAGAAACTCCCCTCATTGGTCATTTTTTCATTCTTTTCCTGCACCCCTCTCTCCCTTTCATCTTCAATCCAAACCCAGCCATCTCTGTGAAGCCAAATATTACTTAGATCAGTATATTTTCTGCATCTCTCTTTTCTTTTATATTATATTCTCCCAACTCTGTATTATACTTATCCATGTAGAGGTCAGCATGGCATAGTCAGTACTCTAAAGTAAGATTCTAGCTCTGAGTATAGATGAGATTTTAGTTCTCAGTTTCCTTCTCTGTAAAATAAGTGGATAGGATGGGATTAGATGACCTCTAAATTCCCTTCCAGCTCTAATGTGTGACCCTGTAATCCTATCTATTTCTCCCTTCTCTCTTGCCCCATTGCCTTCATATTACCTAACACTGTCTTGTAGCAAGTAGACACTTAATAAATGTTTTTAATTATATTATTATATTATATATCAAATGATAGAACATATCGAGAAAGAACTTTACAAACCTTAAACCACTATATAAGTGCCAGCTCTTATTGTTACATTGAATATTTAAAAACTATGATTGAACAAAGGTCTAAGAAAGTTCCAATGGTTTCCCAGGAAGAACTACGGGATCCCAGGTTTCCTGCTTCTGGGTCCAGTACTTTGTCCGCCACACCACATACTATTTAATATAAGCCTAGTTTCTTATCTAAGTCATAATCAGTTCGCCAGTTTTGCAGTAGACAAGGATAAGACACACCCCCTTAATTAATATTTAATTAATCCTTTGGTTAATTACATATTCATACATGTTGATATATAACATAAAAACATGTGCCTAGACATGTCTTAAATTTATAAAAATGTGTGCATACATGTATGTGTGTAGGTATACATTTGCCCAAAGTCCTATATTGATGCCTCATTTGGCCTGGAAATAATCCCAAGTTCTTGAAAACTGTGCCATTGAGCACAAGTTTTAGCAAATCCTTTCCCAGATGGAAAAGCTTCAAATATGGGCCCAGAAAATGTATTCTCCTCTGAATCCAAGTCTAGCATTGGCAGAAGTACTATATCTCTAGGGGTTAGCTATCAGGAGATAAATTGTTTTGGCCACAGATATTGTGAGGTCTAAGATATGAAAATGTAGATATCTAAATGAACAGAAGGAGTACCTACAGCACTGAAATATTGGATCCTTCACAACTGTATAGAGCAAGGAACTGACATGGAGTGGGGTCTCCCAGAGTCTGGTACATAATGGGTCTTTTAATAAGTGTTTGGTGAATTCAAGATTATGTGTATGTGTATTATATTATATATTCCTTTAGGAATGCCTCTCGCATATATATGGGAGGAGGAATGGAATAAAAAGAGGGATCAACTCATTCTTTTATTTCTTCAGATCCCTTCCATTAACTTCTCTAAAATAACAAATTTGTCCCTCTAGATTAATATAAAAATATGTATTCGTGCTTTAGCATATAGGTAAGGGTATACATATATGTCAAATAAAGCCTGTCTCGCTCTCAGGCCAGTTAGTTGTTCATAAAAATCAATTATCGGCCATGGTAGTTCCTCTTTATTCTGATTATTTCATTTGCTCAGTCAATAATTTCCAGAATCATCACTTCCACTTTTAAAATATAGCCATCCTGGTACTTCAAAAAACACAACTTTAAAAGTAGCCTTTCCAAACAAACAAACAAACAAATAAATAAATAAACGAATGAATGAATAGAGAAATAAATAAATAGATAGATAGATAGATAGATAGATAGATAGATAGATAGATAGATAGATAGATAGATAGATAGATAGATAAAAGGCCAAAAAAAGTAGCCTTTCCTTAATAACTTTGCCTTTGATCTCACAGCTCTATTAAATTAACTCAATGAAGATTGTATTAAATTGTATTAAATATTCTCATTTACTTGTAGAATAATTACTATACAATTGGCAAAGTTCAGAGTTACATCTTCAATCACAAGATAGAGGCATCAGCCTGTAATCTTTTTTACAAAACATTCCAATTAACTTCAGCCAGAATGCTAATCTGCTTATTTTGACAGAAATGTTATAAACATTTCATAAAAGTCAAAGAAACCAGAGTCCTCAATAATGATTCTCCTCATACATTTGCTGGCATATATCTAGTGGCTGTCAAGGTTTCCCATGTTCTTTCTCCAAACTCACCTTCAGATTGCTACCCATGAACTATGCCTATTCATTTTCACTTAGTAGTGAGGAGGTTCTATTTATAGACATACACAAATCTATAAATATAACAGTTGGGAGTCAAGTCTGACCCATTCTGCTTTTGTTCTGAATTTCTTACTATGTCTCTTAGCAAACAATCCAAGATATGCATTCATATCTCATATGTGCATATACATTCATAGACTCAAACCTAAGGCTATTATTACTTCTCAGCTGCTTCTTCTGATAGCTTCCTACTTGTTTTCTGCCCACTGCAAACCAGTCTTCACACAGCTACTATAGTGGCTTTATCAAAGCACAGATCTGAATATGTCACTCCTCTGCTTAATGAACTTCAGTAGCTCCCTATTGCCTCTGGGCTCATATACAGATTACTATGTTTGGTATTTAGAACCCTTCACAGCCACGCTCCATTTTATCTCCAATTTATCTGGTTTTATATAGTCAAACTCTGGGTATCTCTAGCAGTCTCCAACTACCCTTAAACCCCACCCTGATGTCAAATCCTGGAAAACTTCTTTGACCAGCAGTTTCTAACTGCCCCCGAAGGACTCCTACATATCTCAGTAGTTTCTAACTACCCTTGTTCCTAAACAGAGATAATCTCAAGGATACCTCTACAACACTCCCTCCTATAGTTTAGCTGTTCAATTTACACCAGCTATACTCCCTCTTTCTGTTTTCCCAAGAATAAACCCTATAAAAATCCTCTTTCTCCCCTTCCACCTCAAACATCCCTATCTGTTCCAAATTATAATTCCTCGACCCTGAGCAAATGCCTCATTATATTTACGGATCGTCTAGTTAGTCTGAGTTTTTAAACTTGTTTAACAATAGTATTCCCTTTCACACACACTATGGTCTAGTCCAGTGGTTCCCAAACTTTTTTGGCCCCCTTTCCAGAAAAAATATTACTTAGCCCCCTCGAAATTAATTTTTTTAATTTTAATAGCAATTATTAGGAAAGATAAATGCACCTGTGACCATCACCACCCCCCTGGATCGCTGCAGCACCCAAAGGGGGCAGTAGTGCCCACTTTGGGAATCACTGGTCTAGTCAAACAGGTTGTCTTGCTATTCCTCACATCTAACCCTCCATCTGTTGTCTCTGTGCTTTTGCTCTGTTTGGCCCCCATGCCTAGAATGCTCTCCTCTTCACTTTGACCTCTGAGAACTCCCAGTTTCTTTCTAAGCTCACTTCAAATACCACCTTCTACAAGAATCAACCTTTCTTGAGCCCTTCCTTCAGATGCTAGAATCTTTCCCTCACCAAAACAACTTACCATAATCTTATATTTCTTATCTACAACATAGTATCTTCCCCAACAGAATGTACCTTCTCTGAAGGGAGAAACCATTTTATTTTTCTTTGTATCCCCAGTTTCTGGAATGTAGTAGGTACTTAATAAATGTTGATTAAATTTAATTAATAGTATAATATAGACTAGTGATAACAAACCTTTTAGAAACTGAGTGTCCAAACTGTGACCCTCTTGCCCTCTGTGAGACTCCCACCTTACCCCAGGCAGGGGAAGAAGGAAGTGCCGCCCCCGTTGGGCTGCTGGACAGAGGGGCAGGTAATGAGAGAAATATCCTCAGGTGAATGTGGAGAGGGGGAAGGGAGTCCAGTATACTCCAGCACACTTGCCATAGGTTCACCAACATGGACCTAGACTGTTCTTTTTCAGTTGTGTTTAATTCTTCTTGACTCCAATTGGGGTTTTCTTGGCAAAAATGCTAGAGTGGCTTGCCATTTCCTTTTTATTTTATAGGTGAGGAAGAAGCAAACAGGGTTAAGTGACTTGCCCAAGATCACACTTCTAGTAAGTGTCTATGGTCAATTTTGAACTCAAGGAGATAAGTTTTCCTGTCTCCAAGTCCCAAGCTCTATCCACTGCACCCACCAAGTTGCCCAAAAAACCTAGACTATAAATCTAGAAAATAGATAACATTGTTTCTTCATCCTCCAAAGAACCTTACAAATATGTAGGGGGCAGATATGAATATTTAACATTTTAAGGAGCTAATATTTGTACCCTCTAAGGGAATCACTGAAGTCACTAAAGGTAGAACAGTCAGGCCTAAAAACCAAATCTACTACCTCTCACAGTTCATATTACCATTCTATGTGTTCTCAAAGAAAAGAGGGAAGTATGGGGATTTTAAAGGGAATTTTTTTCCATTAAAAAGTCATGTGTTTTGGGGGCAGCTGGGTAGCTCAGTGGATTGAGAGTCAGGCATAGAGACGGGAGGTCCTAGGTTCAAATCCGGCCTCAGACACTTCCCAGCTGTGTGACCCTGGGCAAGTCACTTGACCCCCATTGCTCACCCTTACCACTCTTCCACCAAGGAGCCAATACACAGAAGTTAAGGGTTAAAAAAAAAACTTTAAAAAAAAGTCATGTGTTTTGCAACAGCTTATAATTCAAGAATTGAGACTTGAACATTTTTTTTTGGCCAGTTTAAAAAAAAACTCTACCATGGTCACACAACCAAAATATGGCTTGTTACATTTCAACTATCCATATTATCAAGTGTTAAAGTTATGCCCTGAGCTGACATACATTGAAAAGCTAGAGTGAAAGTTCCATCTCAGTATTCAGATAGTCATTCATCAATGTCAGGAACAAAATTCCACGTGGAGACCTGCCTTCAAAACATGAAATTCCCATCTGGCAAGATCTTAACGAACAAAGGAAAGCTTCAAGTGTAATGAAGCAAGTCCCTTTTGGCAGACGTTTCTTGACAGCTGCATCTTAGGGCCATTGCCATTCTGGGTGCATTGCCTCACCTTCCAGAAATAAAAATACATCCCCCACATACATTTTTAAATGCTGAAATGTACACAAGATAAATGGTCTTTATCTTCACACTGATTTAATGGAATAAAATTGGCCTTTCATCAGTCATTCTACTTACACTGTAGTTTAACCTTCTCATTGTTCTTCTGTGCCACTAGTTTTATTTTTCTTTTAATATCATTTCAACCTCTCTATAGAACCAAGCTTCATCAGTGAGATACAAAATTAAATTTATTTAGGAATTGGCAGGATGGTAAAGGAAAACATATTCCAGAATTTTTTATGATAATAGCATCATTGCACTAAATCTCTACCTCCATTATGCCTACATTGTAATCTATGTGCTTCTATTGATATCACAGGTAAAGATGAGAGTGAGGGCCAGACTGTAGAGGTGACGGATGACCTCTGTCATCCCACAGACCTACTCTCTTGATTAGATGACAGTGGAGTAATGTGCTCCAGTCCCACATTTTACATAGGACACTGATAAGTTTTAGAATTTCCAGAAGGGGTTAAACAGGGCATGAGAGATCTTTGGGATCATGACATATAAGTATGAATTGGCTGAATTAGAAAAAACTACAGTGAAGTTCATTTGGAAGAACAAAAGATCAAGAATATCAAGGGAAATAATGGAAAAAAATGTGAAGGAAGGGGGGCTAGCAGTACCAGATCTTAAACTGTACTATAAAGCAGCAGTCATCAAAACAATATGGTACTGGCTAAGAGAAAGAAGGGAGGATCAGTGGAATAGACTTGGGGGAAGTGACGTCAGCAAGACAGTGTATGATAAACCAAAAGAGCCCAGCTTTGGGACCAAAAAACTATTTGACAAAAACTGCTGGGAAAATTGGAAAACAATATGGAAGAGATTGGGTCTAGATCAACATCTCATACCCTACACCAAGATAAATTCAGAATGGGTGAATGACTTGAATATAAAGAAGGAAACTATAAGTAAATTAGGTGAACATAGAATAGTATACCTGTCGGATCTATGGGAAAGGAAAGATTTTAAGACCAAGCAAGAGTTAGAAAGTATTACAAAATGTAAAATAAATAATTTGATTACATTAAATTAAAAAGGGTTTGTACAAGCAAAACCAATGCAATCAAAATAAGAAGGGAAGCAACAAATTGGGGGGAAATCTTTATAACAAAAACCCCTGACAAAGGTCTAATTACTCAAATATATAAGAAGCTAAGTCAATTGTACAAAATAGCAAGCCATTCCCCAACTGATAAATAGGCAAGAGACATGAATAGGCAATTTTCAGATAAAGAAATCAAAAGTATCCATAAGCACACAAAAAAGTGTTCTAAATCTCTTATAATTAGAGAAATGCAAATCAAAACAACTCTGAGGTACTACCTCAGATTGGCTAACATGACAGCAAAGGAAAGTAATAAATGTTGGAAATGATGTGGCAAAATTTGGACATTAATGCATTGCAGGTGGAGTTGTGAATTAACCCAATGATTCTGGATGGCAATTTGGAACACTGCCCATAGGGCTTTAAAAGACTGACTGCCATGATCCAGCCATAGCACTGCTGAGCTTATATCCCAAAGAGATAATAAGGAAAAAGACATGTGCCAAACTATTTATAGCAACGCTCTTTGTGGTGGCAAAAAATTGGAAAATGAGGAGATGCCCTTTGATTGGGGAATAGCTGAACAAATCGTGGTATCTGTTGGTGATGGAATGCTATTGTGCTGAAAGGAATAATGAAATGGAGGAATTCCATGTGAACTAAAATGACCTCCAGGAATTGATGCAGAGTGAAAGGAGCAGAACCAGGAGAACACTGTACAAAGAGACTGATACACTGTGGTACAAATATAACAGATTTCTCTACTAGCAGCAATGCAATGATCCAGGACAATTCTGAGGGACTTATGAGAAAGAATGCTATTCACATCCAGAGAAAGAACTGTGGAAGTAGAAACACAGAAGAAAAACAACTGCTTGATCACATAGTTCAATGGGGATATGATTGGGGACTTAGACTCTAAACAATCACCCTAATGCAAATATTAATAATATGGAAATAGGTCTTGATCAATGACACATGTAAAACCCAGTGGAACTGCTCCTTGGCTATGGGAGGGGGAAGGGAAGAGAAAAGGGAAAGAACATGAATCATGTAACCATGGAAAAATATTCTAAATCAATTAATTAAATAAAATTTTTCAAATAAAATAAATATTCCAAACCAAGAGGAAAAAAAATAAGTATAGATTGTAGGGATTACTGATGTTCACTTTGACAAAGAGAAATGAGGCAATCTCATTGAATCTAATTCCACAAACATTTGCAAAGTTATTTTACTAGCCACTGGTGATAAAACAATGAAAATAAAACAACTCTTTAAAAAGCTCTCATTCTATCTGCAATATGTATACAGATAAGAGTGAGAGAAAAGGGCAGTTTGAGGTATACACCTCACTAGTTAGAAGGGGATAAAGAAAAACTGTCTAGCTGTCTTCAAAGATTTGAAAAGAAGAAGTATTTATATTATATTCACGTGGAAGAAGGATTCACCTCATTTTGCTAGACCAGAGGTGAGAACCAGGATTAATGAGTGAAACTTACAGAAAGGCCAATGTAGGCTTCAAGTAAATAAAGCTTTCTAACAATTAGAGCTCTACATGAGTGGAATGGACTGACCCAAGAGGGAATGAGTTCCTCTTCACTGGAGTTCATCAAGCAAAGGCTAAATGACCACTTGACAAGTATGCTGTATTGGAGATTCTGTTGGGAGGTAGGAGGAGATGTAGATTGGACTAAATGAGTGCCTATGTGCCTTACAGCTCAGATTTATGACCTTGGGGCTGGAGTTATTGATAATTTAGAGATCAGGGTATCCAACCTGCCTATTTTACAGAAAGGGAAACTTGAGTTCAGAGAGTTTAAATGTCCATGGTCATACAGATACTGACCAAAATTGGTGCAATCAAATATATCACTATAGTTCCAAATCAAATACTCTCTTACGCCACATGGCTTGATTTTTATTCTACTTAACATACAGAAATAATTTTTAGTAATAAGTTCCAGCCTTGTACTCTTCATGTGTCTTCTATTGCATTTTGGATGATCTAAAACTTTTAAAGTTCTGAGATAATAGAATTCCATTATTTCCTATCATATAGCACCACTGGGAGAATCGTGAAGTGTTGTTTTGTTTTAACAAGGTGCTCTTTAACAGATGAGAGCTGGGGATCATCAAAAAGGCTGCAGTTTGACAAATGTGATCCAATCTGAGCTCCACCATTCACTTCTGGGTCAAATTTGCTGTGCTTCTGTACTGCCTAAGTTTCAATAGATTGATGGACCCACCTAGTGGGTCTCTCATCCAACTACGTGCCACAATATCACAATTTTGATTTTTCATTCCCCTTTTCCAGATTGTATTTCTAGGCTGATAACTCTCTAATTACCATCTCACTGATAAGGCCCTGTACTATTGTGCAATATTTCACAATCCAATGTAATTAGCACAATGACATCTACAAAAGGAGCATCTAGAGAACCTTTAGTTACTAGAGAACCCTTATACTACTGGTATTCCACATAAAACAACCTCTGTGCTGCTGGTAAATGCTCTTGGTCATCTTAAATCATTCCTTTTTTAGGTTCATTTACTACTTAGTCAATTATTGGACAGCACTGTTTCTGAGCAAGTGCCTGCAATAAAATCTTATGTGATTTGAACACTTGAATGAGAGACAACTTTTTAGAGGGTAGTTTTTAAGGCAAAGGTTCTTAACATGGAGTCCATGAATAAGAGAAAGACAGAGACACAGAGAGAACTATATTTCAATACAATTGGTCCCTTTGCATTCCTATTTATTATTTTATACATTCAAAAGCATTCCAAGAAGGCATTATTATTTTCCCTCAGATTTCCAAAGGGGTCCATTGTAATAAACCAAAGAGCTTAAGAACATCTGACCTGACTATACTTTGTTCTGCAAAACTATTTTTATATATCTAGTAGATTCTTAGATTGTCTATATTTCTCAATCACTGAGTGACTGTAAAAATATACTACTGTAGAAAATCATCAGTGAAAAATTCTCTGCTCCCTTCTCAAATTTTTACCAAAGATATACTTTATGCATACACAAACTATTCTCACATATTTTGTAGATATGAGAAATTCTTCTAATTCAGCTTTTTTCTTCATTAAAAGTACTATCCAAGAAATTTTTTTTCTTCCTGGAACTACTGACTTCTTTAACTTCTGACTTCCTTAACATTTTTTTCATTGATAATCTTAATATTCTTGACATTTTGTTCTTCCAGATGAATTTTTTTGCTATTTTTTCTAGCTCTATAAAATAATTCCTTGGTAGTTTGATTGGTATGGCACTGAATAAGTAAACTGACTTACGTATAATTGTTATTTTTACTATATTTTTACTATGCCTACTTGCAAGAAATTAATATTTCTTCAATTGTTTAGATCTGTCTTTGAATGAAAAGTGTTTGGTAATTGTATTCACATCTCTAGATTTGTCTTGGCAGACAGACTCCAAAGTATTTTATATTGTCTCTACTTATTTTAAATGGAATTTCTCTTTCTATGTCTTCCTGCCAAGTTTTGTTGGAAATATATAGAAATGCTGATGAGTTATGTGAGTTTATTTTAAATCCTGAAACTTTTTTGAAATTGTTGTTTCAACTAGCATTTTAGTTGCTTAACTAGGATTCTCCAAATATACCATTATATCATCTGCAAAGAACCATAGTTTTGTTTTCTTGTTGTCTATTTTTTAATCTTTTGATTTCTTTCTATTGTCTTATTGCTATAGCTAATGCTATGTAGAATAATTGTGGTGGTAACAGACATTCTTGCTTCATTCCTGATCATATTAGTAAGGCTTCAAGTTTATCTCCATTACAGATAATGCTTATTTTTAGTCTTACTTAGTGTAGTTTTAAGCTTCAGTTTGGTACCACCCTTATTATAAAGGATTAATGATGAATAGGTGTTCTAAAAAATCTCTAATTAATAATCACTTGGAGCATTTTTTCATATCTTTAAGGAGAGTTTTAATGTTTTCATCTGAGAATTGTCTATTTATATCCTTTGACCATTTGTCAGTTGGGGAATGTTGTATATTCTTATAAATTTAACTCATTTCTCTATATTTGAAAAAATGAGGCCCTTGTCAGAGACACTTGCTATAAAATTTTTTCCCAAGTTTGTTGTTTCTTTTCTAATCTTAGTTGCATTGGTTTTGTTTGTGTGACAACTTTTAATTTAATATAGTCAAAATTATCTATTTAACATCATGATATCCTCTATATCTTGTTTGGACATAAATCCTTCCCTTATCCATAGATCTGCAAGTAAACTGTTCTATATTCCCCTAATTTGTTTATGGTATCACATTTATATATATTTATATATATTATTACACATTTTTACTTTGGTATATGGAATGAGGTATTCGTCTATGTGTAGTTTCTGCTATACTGTTTTCCAGTTTCCCCAACAGTTTTTGTCAAACAATGAGTCCTGCAAAAAGCTTAGCTTTTGGGATTTGTCAAACACAAGATTACTGTGGTCATTCATTACTGAGAGCGAAGTGCTTAATCAGTTCCATTGATCCTCTTCTCTGTTTCTTAGCTAGTACCAGATTATTTTGATGGTTGCTACTTTGTAATATAATTTGAGATCCAGTACAGCTAAGCCACCTTCCCCCATATTTTTTTTAATTAATTTCCTTGATATTCTTGGACTTTTGTTCTTCCAGATGAATTTTAGTATTCTTTTTTATTTCTACAAAATAATTTTTTGGAAGTTTGATTGGCACCTAGTCCTTTTGGTTTTGTTCACAGATTCATTTGCATGATGATGAGGAAGTCTCAAGGGAGTTGAATGAAACAGTACTGCCCTAATCCAGATGCAGCTCCCAGCTGTTGGTAGGGTGGGAAAGAGTATGGGTTGGAGGGATTTGTTGGGTAAATTCCCAAAATGTGTTTAGGGAACTCAGACCAATAACCTAGGCTTTAATAGGAGTTAGAAGGATTTTTCTAGCCCTCAGGTAAAAAAATTAAAAACAAAAAAAATTTAATCTTAGCCTAGGACTTCTGCAGGCTTTTGTTGACTGCCTGACTGGCTATAAGAATTCAATCCTTCAGCTATGCAATAAAAGAGCTTTAGCCCTCCCTTGTAAGGAAAAACCCTACTAGGTACTATATGGAGCAGATAGTAGCAGAGATCAGCAGATGGCTCTAAAGAAGCTTTAGATTTGCAGATGGTAGCAAATAGTAACAGCTTGATGACCAAAGGCAAACAGAAATGCACAGTAGAGAACAGACACTCAAGAGACAATGCAATACCCAAGAGACTGCAGAGAAGAATATAGCCCAACAGCATCAAGAGAGGACTGGACTATACTACATGGTCATAAGTGTATGTTCTGTGTTTATATGCCTGCCCCCAAGGGGTATAGTAACTTATGTGAAAGTGTATCCCTGTGGAGAGATGGCAATTGTCACATATTATTAGGCTGTGTCTTTTTTTTTAACTGTATCCACCTTGGTTATGTGATAAAAAATAAAACACATTGGTGGGGGCTTATAAACTACAGAAGGAGAATATGTCAGACACTAAAGAAACACAAAGCATGTTTGCAATGTTGCTTAAGTCAAGAAGTAATTCCTTTCTGAAAAAAAGAATCTTCATGTTAATTTAAGCTCCATATAAATTAGAATGTTGAATTGAGGAATGACAAGTATCCACATCCTAACATTTGGTGCTAGAAACACCAAAAGCTATTTTAAACATATATATGTATACACACACACACACACACACACACACACACACACACAAACACCCTCTTTGTTATACACAAGAAATTGGAATAATTATTTTAATAATTCCAGGAAGAACTTGAAAGCAAGTCATCTGTTTCAGGGCTTTCCAGCAGGACAAAACTAAACTATACTCATAAGTGTTTAAAGACTTTTTAAGACCTCCAGGGAAGATTTCACAAATTTGCTTAGCAAGTATTGCTAATATTTTTGCAGTTACCTCATCATAGAATGGTAGTGCTAGAAGAAATCTTAGAGATCATCTATTCTCCACAGAATGCTCCTCACAGGCAGTTTTAAATAATTCCTAGAAATTATTATATAAAGTCTAAATCCTACATACATCAGGGTAAGTTCTTATTTCTCATTCTGAAAGATATTTTTAAAAAATTGGTAAACATTGACTATTTAATACCCTCTTCTACACTATAAATTCATTAGAAAACCACCTCAAACCATAAAACAAGTTTCAGAAACTGTGGCTACTCATAAGAATAGCTTTCACTGTTTTGGATTACTGAGCAGTCAGCAAAAAGAAGCACTTGGCTTCTTTTTATTTACATTTTTTCTATGGCTAATAGTTTAAATATATTCTATTAACCAGATTTTTTTCTTAGGAAAAGAAACTTTGAAATTTAATTATTTCAACTAATGTGGTACTGTCTCACAGTCAAATAACTTTTTTGTTTCTTGGATAACTTATAGCAATTTATCTTCTCACAATCCTTTATCATTGCTGTCCCTTTTTTCTATCCGTTTATTCTGGAACTAAAAATAAGAAGTAACCAAATAATCTACTCCTATGGGATGCTGATGCATAGACCAAGTTAGTATTTGCTTTAAACATCACCATATTGCTAATTAATTTACAAGCTATTACCAATTGCTTATCTATATACCAGTGGATCAAAAAGCATACACCAATTACCAATTAAGTGTGGAACAAAGAACAGGGGTGTGAAAATTACCAGACCTAGCTTTGATTCTCAGTTCCAAGACTTATTAGCTCTGTGACCTTAACTAGGTCAAGTACTCTATTGGACATCAGTTTCCTTACCTTTAGAATCTGTATAATAACACTTTCACTTTTACAATCTCATAAGTTTTTCCTGAGGATCAAATGAGATGATACGTAGAAAGTGTTTTGTGCTATAAAGGACTAGATAAATATAAGCTATTTTTATAATTTTGTCCCTATTATTCCTCATAATCTTACCCTGATACATCATTCTGGTGCAAAAGTGACCCTGTGTCTGCTCGGAACAAACTCCACTAAGTTCTACCCTGGTGGAAGGTCATTAAGTAAAGGCCTTGCCAATAAGCTATTTGTTCCCTGAGGACTGGACTATTTAAATTCTGAAAGGCTCCTTACAGGCAGGCCAGAGAGGAGTGGTCTGGAACCACAGCAGCCCCTGGAGACCATTTACTAAATAATATAGGCACCTGCATCATTGGAGGAAGACCCTCTCAGTTATGTCTGACTCTTCGTGACTCTATTTGAGGTTATCCTCACAAAGGTACTAGACTGACTTGTCATTTCCTTCTGCTGCTCATTTTACAGAGGAGGAAACTGAGGCAAGCAGAGTTAAGTGACTTGCCCATGGTCGCAGAGCTAGGAAGTATGAGGCCAGATTTTAACTCAGGTCTTCCTGACTCCAGGCTCCATTTTATACATTGTGCCACCTAACTGCCCAAATTAGATTAGGAACCAGAATAATAACAATAGCAGCAAGTATTTCCATAGACCTTACAAATATTACCTTACTTTATGCTTACAAAAGACCATTTTACAGAAGGGTAAACTGAGACATATAACATTTAAGTGACTTAACTAAGGTCAATATAGCTAGTAAGCATCTGAAGCAATATTCAAACTCAGATCTTCCTGACCCCAAGTCCTTTGCTTTACTACTATTTCATCTAGTTGCTTGGGTTCCTGTTCTAATACCTAAATTTCAAATTCTGGCTATATTATTTACCATCCACGTGACTTTGGGGAAGTCACTTAATTCTTCTGATCCTCAGTTTTCTTATCTATAAAATGAAGTGTTGGGCTTCATGATTTCTAAAGGCCCTTGTAGCCCAAAGGCTATCATCCCCTTCTTTGATTCTGATTTGGCCATATTATTTGTGTGCTTTCCCAAAATTCATAGCCATGGCCTCAGCTTGTGTCACTCCCTTCCTAGCTTGGCTGCCTGCTCTGACAAGGCATCTCTACTTCTCTTTTCTACTTTCTGATGCTGTAGGTCAGTGACTATGCTCAAAGTAGATTCCCTAATATCAATGTCTGGCTCACCTAAGGAAGTATCTCTGCTTAGCTCCACATACACCACCTTATTGCCAGTCTTGGAAATAGATTATCCATTCAGGGCAGTTAGGTAGCAGAATGGATAGACCACCAGGCCTGGAGTTGGGAGGAGCTGGGTTCAAATGTGACCTCAGACACTTCCTAGCTGTGTGCCCATGGGCAAGTCAATTAATCTCAATTGCCTGACCCTTGTCCTCTTATCTTGAAGTTCTTCTAACAAGAAGAAAGAGTTAAAAAGGACAACTTGTCAACTCACTCTTTCTAGCCAAATTTACTCACCAGAACCCTAATAAGTTTGGGATCTGGGAAACATGCTGCTATTAGACTCCTACTTGGACTGGTTCTGAAAATAATAAATTATATCAAAGCTCAATCATTCCATCAATAAGCTGTTATTAACAGCTTACTTTGTGCTAGGCACTGTGCAGCGTGTCAGGAAAGAAGACAAAAAAATAAAAACTCCTTGCTCTCAAAAAATTTACATTCTAAATGGAGAGAAAAACACTAAAATAACTAGGTAATACAAGATAAAAGTGCAGAGGGAGGGATAATTGAGAGGGGAAGGTGCTAGCAGGTGAAAAGACTAAGGAAGGACTCTTACAGGAGAGTAGATTGGAGCTGAGTCTTGAAGGAAACCATGGAAATTTAGAGGAGGAAAAGGAAGAGCAAGAGAATTCCAGGGCCACTGAAAAGCCATGGAGTTCAGAGAGTACTGTATATGAAGAACAGCAAGTAAATCACTATAACTAGATAGTACAATAGGTAAAGAAGAGTGAAGTATAAGAAGCCTGATTATGAAGAGCTTTGAATGCCAGAAAAGTTGATATCAGTTCCTGAAGAGAATAGAGAACTAATGGAGTTTACTGAGGATGAGGATGGCATGTTCTAGTCTTTATTTCAGGACCTTGGTGGCTAAGGAGAGGATGGAGCGAAATGAAGAGACACAAGGCAAGAATATTGAGAAGACCATTGCAGTAACCCAGATAAAAGCTGATGAGAGCCTGCACCAAGTGGTATCCATGCAATGAAGAAAAAGATAGATATAATTCTAGATATAGATAGACATAGACATAGACATAGACATAGACATAGACATAGACATAGACATATATGAGATGTAGTGGAGGTGAAAACAGTACTTGGCAAAAGACTAGATATCAATCAATCAACATTTATTAAACACCTGCTATGTGCTAAGTACTAAGAATACAAAAAGAGAAAAAAGACAGTCCCTTCCGAGCCCCAACAAGCTTACAATCTAATGGGGCAAATGACATACAAGTTATATGCAAGATAATTAGGAAATAACAGAAGTAAGATTTTTTCCAATTTTGTTTATTTTTTCAGTTACATGTAGAAACAATTTTTAACATTTTTTTACATTTTATCATTTAAGTTTTCTCCCTCTCTTCCCTCCCCAAAACAGTGAATAGTCTGATATAGATTTTATCCATACTTTCATGCAATACATAATTTCCATATTTTTCATGTCATAATAGAAGTCATAGATCACACATTCAATAGAAATTTCACGAAGGAAATATAGTGGAAGATAGCATGCTTTTTGCTGATAATGGCTTAGTCCTTCACAGTTGATTATCATTATAGTTCTGAAACCATATACATTGATCTACTGGTTCTGATCACTTCACTTTGCATCAGATCATATAGGTCTTTCCAAGTTTTTCTGAATTTATCCTGCTCATCATTCCTTAGGGTTCAATAATATTCCATTATAATCATAAACTATAACTTGTTAATCCATTCCCCAAATTATGGACATCCCTTCAGTTTCCAGTTCTTTGCCACTACACAAAGAGCTGCTAAAAATATTTTGGTACAGGGAGATCTTTTTCCCATATCTCTAATCTTTTTGGAAGACAGACCCAGTAGTGGTATTGTTGGGTCAAAAGGTAAGCACAGGTCCTTTGAGCCCAGTTCCATATTGCTCTCCAGAATGGTGGTATCATTTCCCAGCTCCAACAACAGTGTCCCAATTTTCCCACATTATTTTCCCTTTTGGTTTGGTAGGTATGAAGTATTATCTCAGAGTTGTTTCAATTAACATTTTTCTGATCAGTTGTGATTTGGAGCACTTTTTCATATGACTATGGATAGTTTAAATTTCTTCCTCTGAGCACTACCTGTTCATATCCTTTGACCATTTTTCAAATGGTAAATACTTTGTATTCCTATAAATTTGATTCAGTTCTCTATGCATTTGAGAAATGAGGGTTTTTTTTTGGTAGAATTGTTTTTTAATTATATTGGCTTGGTCAACCTATGAACAATGAATATTTTCCCAATCATTTAGTTCTTTTTCTGAATTATATATGTATTATAATGCAAAACGTATTTCCTTATTCTTCATTTTTGTAAATGAATAATATTATAAAATTAAAACCCCAAATCATATACCAAATAAATAAGTGATAAACCATGTTTTCATCTGTATTCCTACTCCAACAATCCTTTCTCAGGAGGTGGATAACATTCTTTTTCATAAGTCCCCCCAAATTGTCCTGGATCATTATATTCTATTAATAGCAAAGTCTGTTACATTTGATTGTTCCATAATAGTTTAGTTACTGTGTATAATGTTGTCCTGGCTCTGCTTATTTCACTCTGCATCAGTTCATGGAGGTCTTTCTAGTTCTTTCTGAAATCATCCTGTTCATCATTCCTTATAATACTTATAGTTACATCATTCCTTATAGCACTTATATATACATCATTCCTTATAGTATTCCATCACCATCATATACCACAATTTGTTCAGTCATTCCCCAGTTGAGGGACATCCCTTTAGTTTTCTAATTTTTACCACCACAAAAAGGACAGCTACAAATATTTTTATACAAACAAGTCCTTTCTCATTTTTTTTATCTCTTTGGGATACAGACCTAGTAATGGTATTACTGGATCAAACGATATGCATTAATTTATAGTCCTTTGGGCACAATTCCAAATTGCCCTCTGGAATGGTTGGATAAATTCACAATTCCACCAGCCATACATTAGTGTCCCAATTTTGCCACATTTGCTCCAACATTTATTATTTCCCTTTACTGTCATATTGGCCAGTCTGATAGGTGTGATGTAGTACCTCATATTTGCTTTAATTTTCATTTTTCTAATGAAGAGGAATTTAGAATATTTTATATGATTATTGATAGCTTTGATTTCTTCATCTGAGAAATGTCTATTCCTATCCTTTGACCATTTGTCAATTGGGAACTGACTTGGATTCACATAAATTTGACTTAGTTCTTTATATATTTGAAAAAATGAGACCTTTACCAGAGAAATCTGTTATAAAAAATTTTTCCCAGTGTGTTGCTTCCCTTCTAATCTTTTGTTGCATTGGTTTTGTTTGTACAAAACCTTAAGTTAATACAAAATTATTTGTTTTACGTGTTTTAATGTTCTCCATCTCTTGTTTGGTCATACATTTTTCCCTTCTCCATAGATCCAACAAGTAAACTATTTCATGTTTTCCTTATTTACTTATATCACTCTATATTTAAATCATATTCCCATTTTGACCTTATCTTGGTATAGGGTGTGAGATATTGATCTAAACCTACTTTTTGCCATACTGTTTTCCAATTTTCCCAGCAGTTTTTGTCAAATACTGAGTTTTTATCCCAAAAGCGAAGACCTCTGGGTTTATCAAACACTAGATTGCTGAGATCATTTACCCCTGTTCTATTCCATTGATCCACCCTCCTATTTCTTAGGCAGTACCACATTGTTTTGATTATTATTGCTTTATAATACAGTCTAAGATCTGGCACTGCTAGGCTACTATCCTTTACTCTTTTTCATTAGTTTTCTTGACATTCTTGACCTTTTGTTCTTCCAGATGAATTTTGTTATTATGTTTTCTAATTCTCTAAAATAGTTTTTTGGTAGTTTGATAGATATGGCATGAATAAGTAATTTAATTTAGGTGGGATTGTCAATTTTAATATATTAATTCGACCTACCCATGAGCAATTAGTGTTTTTCCAATTGTTTAGATAATTTTATCTGTGTGAAAAGTATTTTGTAAATTGTGTTCATATAATTCCTGTTTGTCTTAACAAATAGATTCCCAAATATTTTATATTGTCTAGAGTGATATTAAATGGAGTTTCTCTTTCTCACTCTTGCTGCTGAGTTTTATTGGAAATATAGAGAAATGCTTGTGGTTTATGTGGTTTATATATTTTGTATCTTGCTACTTTGCTAAAGTTATTAAGTACTTTAACTAGTTTTTTAGTTGATTTTCTAGGATGAGAGATGAGTTTTCTGTCAGTTTTTGCTATAAATTTTTTTCCAAATTGTGGCTTCTTTTTAACCTTGCTTGCATTAGTTTTATTCGTTCAAGAATTTTTAATTTAATGTAATTAAAATTATGTATTTCATTTTTCATAATGTTCTCTTTGTCTTATTTGGTCATAAATTCTTCCCTTATACGTGTCTGACAGGTTAGCTTTTCTGTGTTCCCTTAATTCATTTATAGTGTCACCCTTTATTTCTAGATTTCTAGATCAAGTAATCATTTTGACTTTATCCTGGTATATAGTATGAAATGAGATGAGATGAGCATCTCTGCCATACTGCTTTTTAGTTTTCCTAGAATTTTATGTCAAATAGTGATTTCTTCCCCAAAAGCTTGGATCTTTGGATTTATCAAACATTAAGTTGCTATGGAGACTAATTGCCATGTGTTAACTATCTAATTTACTTCATTGATCCACCACTTTATTTCTTAGCTAGTGCCAGATTGTTTTGATGATTACTACTTAGTATTGTATAGTTTGAGATCTGGTATGGCCAAGCCTCATTCTTCCATATTTTTTTCATTAATTCCCTTCTGTTTTTTCAAATGAACTTTGATATTTTTTCTAGTTATATGAAATAATTTTGGATGGTTTGATTGGTATGGTCCTAAATTGGTAAATTAATTTAGGTAGGAGTGACATTCTCACTATAATAATTCAATCTGTCAATGAGGAACTAATGGTTTTCCAATCATTCAGGTCTGATTTTACATATGTGAAAAGTATATTATAATTGTGTTCACATAGTTGCTGGGGTTTTTTTGGTAGGTATATCCCCAGGTATTTATTTTGTCTAGACTTATTTCAAAGAGCATTTCCTCTTCTATCTCTTACTATTAGATTTTGTTCGAGGTAAATAGAAATGCTGATGATTTATGTGGGTTTATTTTTTATCCTGTAAGTTTAGTGAAGTTGTTCATTATTTATCTTAGTTTTTTTGGTTGATTTAGTTCTCTAGTTATAACTAAATATCATCTACAAAAAGTGATAATTTTTTCTTCTTTGCCTATTTTGGTTCCTTCAATTTCTTTCTCTGCTGTTATTGCTATTATGAGCATTTCTAGTGCAATATTAAATAACAGTGTTGATAATGGGCATCCTTGCCCTGATCTTATTGGGTAAGATTTTAGTTTTTTCCCATTTCAGATGATGCTGGCTGATGAATTTGGATAGATGCCATTTATCACTTTAAGGAAGGTTCTCTTTATTCCAATGTTTTTATACGGAATGGTTATATGCATGTTGTAAGCAATGTGTCAAATACTTTTCTTCATCTATTGAAATAATCATGTGGTTTCTGTTAGTTTTGTTATTGATATGGTCAATTATGCTGATGGTTTTCCTAATATTGAACTATTTCTGCCTTCCTGGTATAAAACCTACCTGATCATGACGTATGATTCTTGCTACTATTTTACTTTAAATTTTTGCATCAATGTTCAATAGGGAAATTAGTCTATAGTTTTCTTTCTCTATTTTAGATCTTTCTGGTTGAAGTATCAATACCATATTTGTGTCATAAAAAGAGTTTTTAAGGATTCCCTCTTCCCCTATTTTTCTAAATAATTTATGTAGTTTTGGAATTGATTGTTCTTTGAAAGTTTGATAAAATTCACTTGTGAATCCATCTGCTCCTGGGGCCTTTTTCTTAGGGAGTTCTTTGATGTTTGGTCAATTTCTTTTTCTTTGGTGGGGTTTTTTAAGTATTCTGTTTCATTTTTTATTCATTCAGGTAGTTTATATTTTTGTAAGTATTCATCTATTTCACTTAGATTGTCAGATTTATTGGCATATAGTTGGGCAAAATAAGCTTTCAAAAATTGCTTTATCGGGGGCAGCTGGGTAGCTCAGTGGAGTGAGAGTCAGGCCTAGAGACAGGAGGTCCTAGGTTCAAACCCGGCCTCAGCCACTTCCCAGCTGTGTGACCCTGGGCAAGTCACTTGACCCCCATTGCCCACCCTTACCAATCTTCCACCTATGAGACAATACACCGAAGTACAAGGGTTTAAAAAAATTTGCTTTATCCACAACAAGAGAAAGAACTGTAGGAGTAGAAACACAGAAGAAAAACAACTACTTGATCATATGGGTTGATGGGGATATGATTGGGGATGTAAACTCTAAACCAGTGATGGGCAAACTTTTTAAAGAGGGGGCCAAAGGAAAGGAAATGCTCATCTGTTAGTCTGTTTCTAAGGCAATTCTTTTGACGTTTCATTGTATTGTATCCTACTCATTGTATTCGTCAGATTAGGAATAAGGTCATGCAGCCAGATAGAAGGATTCAGCCCCACCTCCCATCTGGCCCACAGGCAGTAGTTTGCCCATCACTGCTCTAAACAATCACCTAGTACAAATATCAATAATATGGAAATAGGTCTCAATCAATGACACATGTAAAACCCCGTGGAATTGTGTGTTGTCTACGGGAGGGGGATGAGAGAAGGAGAGGGAAAGAACATAAATCATGTAACCATGAAAAATTTTTCTTAATCAATTAAATAAAATTTTAAAAAAGAATTGCTTTAATTTATTCTTCATTGTGATTTCATCTTTTTTCATTGTTGATACTAAAAATTTGGTTTTCTTCAAGTTAACCAATAGTTTATCTATTTTATTTATTTATTCATAAAACCAACTCCTTTTCTTATTTATTAGTTCAATGCTTTTCTTACTTTTGATTGTATTACTTTCCTCCTTGATTTTTCAGGATTTCTAATTTGGTATTTAATTGGGAATTTTTCATTTGTTATTTTTCTAGTTTTTACCAGTTGCATGCCCAATTCATTGATTTGCTTTCTCTAATTTATTGATGTAAGCATTTAGAGATATGAATTTCCTCTTAAGTTCCACTTTGACTAGATTCCATTAATTTTGATATGTTGTCTCTTCATTGTTATTTTCTTTAATGAAACTGGTGATGGTTTCTATGATTTTTTCTTTGACCCATTAATATTTTTTTTGGATAACATTGTTTAGGTTCCAATTAATTTTTAGTATTCTTTTCTGCTTCCCTTTGTTGAGCTAAATTGATTGCATTAAAGTCTGGAAAGTATAAATTTTAATATTTTTGCTCTTATACATTGGGAAGTAAGGTTTTTATGTCCTATTATGATTTCAATTTTTGGGAAGGGGCCATGTACTGCCAAGAAAAAGGTGTATTCCTTTCTATTCTTATTCATTTTTCTCCAGAGGTCTATCATACCCAGCTCTTCTAAAATTCTATTTACCTCCTTAATTTCTTTCTTGTTTATTTCTTGGTTGGATTTATCTACTTCTATAAGAGGAAGGTTGAGATCCCCCACTAGTAATATTTTACTATGTATTTCCCCCTATAATTTATATATGTTTTTTTTTCCTTTTGGAATCTAGATGCCTTACTATTTGGTGTATATGTGTTTAATACTGATATGTTTTCATTGTTTATAGTGCCTTTTATCATGTAATTTCCTTACCTTTTTGATTAGATCAATTTTTATTTTTGCTTTGTCTGAGATCATGATTTCTACCTCTGCTTTTTTTTTAACTTTATCTGAAGCATAGTAGATTCTGGTCTAACCTCTTAATTTTATTCTGTGTGTGTCTCCCTGTTTTAAATGTGTTTTTTATAGACAATATATTATGAGACTCCAGTTCTTAATCTACCATGCTATCCTTTTCTGTTTTGTGGGTGGGTTCATCCCAATCACATTCATTGGTATGATTACTAATTGTGTTTTTCTTTCTATCTTATTTCCCCCCTGTTTACTCTTCTTTCCTTTAAAACATTAGATTGAAGAGGGGTTGGAGAAGGCTTCAAATAAGAGACAGAATTTTAGTTGAGATTTAAAAGAAGCCAGGGAAGTCTGTAGGCAAATTTGAAGAGGGAGAATGTTCCAGGCTTGGGGGACAGGAGAATAAATTTAAGTCAGGAATCAAAGATGACACAGGTTGTGGCTAGGATGACTGACAGGATGCTTGTGCTCTTGACAGTAAAAGGAATTTTAGAAGAGTGCTTTGAACCAGAAGAACATTGCGTAAGGTAACAGAAATATTGTACAATGACCAGCTGTGAAGAACTAAACTATTATCAGCAATGCACGGATCCAAGACTACTACCAAAGGATTTATAATAAGAAATGCTACCCATAGTCATAGGAGGAACTGTCAGTCTGAATACAGATTGAAGTATACTACTTTTCACTTTATTTCCCTCATGATTTTTTTCTCATGTGTGCAATATATTCTTTCATGACATGGGAAATATGGAAATGTCTACTGCATGACAACACTGTAATAACCTATATCATATTATTTACCATCTTGGGGAGAGAGGGAAATGGAAGAAGAGAAGAAGGAAATTTGGGTTTCAAAATGTCAGAAAACAATTGTTGAAAATTGTTTCTACATTTAAGTGAAGAAAAAAAGGAATAGACCTATGAAAATAAATAGATAAATAAATCCTCCAAGGAGGATCTGTCTGATTAAAAAGGAAAAGAGTGATTTTTCTTCCTCTATAAAAGAAAGTTATATTTATAATGGGAAATATAAAACAACAGCCAAAAATTACAAATCCCAGAGAGGCCAAAATCATACAGGTAGCAAGAGGTACAGTTAGTGTTTGAACCAAGATCTTCCAGCACCAATTATCCATTGCAAATGTTCGCCACATTAGTAAATCTTTTTAATCCAAGTTCATTCCTATGTGTTAAATCTTTTTTACCCAAGTTTCTCCCTAAAAGCCATATACTTTTTTTAAAACCTGATTTTGCAGATAAGGAAAATTTCTGAAATCTCACCGAATCAAAAAATTATAAAGATGGAGAAAACTCACAGGTCATCTTAGCCAATCACTACCCATATCATGAATCTTGTTTATAATATCCTGAATAAGTCATCCAACCTCCATTGATAGAAAATTCACTAATGCTGGAGGCAGACCATTTATTTTTTAGACAACTCTAATTGTTAGGAAGTTTTTTCCTTACACCAAATTGACATCCATTACCTTAGTTCTTCATAAGCCAAGAAAAACAAGTCCAATTCCTCTTCCATATGATAAATCTTCAAATACTTGGGAGGTAGGTGGCACAATAGCTGGACTACTGGATTTAGTATCAAAAAGTTCAGATTTAATCCTGCGTTGTACATTTTCAGAGGCAGCTAGGTGGCACAGTGGAGAAAGTACTGGGTCTGAAGTCAGGAAGACTCATCTTCCTGCATTCAAATCTGACATGCTTAATCCTATTTGCCTCCATTCTTCATCTATAAAAATGAACTGAAGAAGGAAATGGCAAATCACTCTAGTATTTTTGCCAAGAAAACTGCCAAATGGGTTACAAAGAGTCACACAGGACTGAAAAAATGACTAAATAACAACAAAATTTTTGCTGGCTTTGTAACCCCCACAAAAGTCATAACTGCTCAGCCTCTGTATCCTCCTCTACAAAATAGAGAAAATGCTAATTTCTACTTTGTGGAATTGTGAGGACCAAATGAGACAACTGGTAATAATTGCCAATATAATAGCTAGGGCTTTTTTGTAGCCCTTAAGTTTTTCAAAACACTTTATAAATATCAACTCATTTTACCCTCACAATAAACCCTGGTGGGGAGGGAGGTGTTATGATCTTCATTTTACAGATGAGGAAATTGAGATACAGAAGGGTAAGTGACTTATTTATGGTCACATAACTAGAAAATATCTGAAGCCAGATTTGAATTCAGTTCTTCATGACTGTGCCATTAATTAACATACACTAAAATACACAAAACTGATTCTAAGGTGGAAGATAAAGGATAGATAGACAGATAGATTTCATATGCATAGATAGATTTCACATACATATATATTACCTTTTACTATTCTTATTCTGAAATTTTTGAAGGATACTATGTTCCCTTGGTTCTCTTTTCGAAGCTAAATATGATACTTCAATTAATAAAATCACTCTAAATCAATTCCTTTGGCTGACATGTACTCCTAAAAGACAGAGAGCCAGCTTTGGATCAAGAAGATCAAGATCAAGAAGGCTTAAGTTCAAGTACTTCTTTTGTCACAAATTGAATGTATGACCCTTTTATTTTCCCCTTCCCAAAACATCTATGATATTTAAGGTTTACAAAGTTCATTCTGACTATACTTTCTCATTACTCACATTCCAACCACCTTGTGAGGTAGAGACTACAAGTATTATTAACTCCATTTTGCAGATGAAGACAATAAGACTAAGTAACCTGTCTATTATCACATAGCTAGTAAATATCAGTGGTATGATTTGCACCCAGATCTTCCTAATTCCCAGGCCAGCATTCTATGCTCTATCACAAGTTTGGCTCATAGAGAAATTTAGCTTTGATGAGACTACTCTAATAGGAAACTATCCTTCTTTTCTCTTAAGCTTCTCTTATATCCTAAGATCCATCACTTTGTTTGAAGCTTCTTATTCAATCATATCCATCTCTTTGGATACATCATCCTTTTATATCACCTGAATTTTTTTCTTGGAGCTTACCATTCCCTTTAAACCAACTCCCCTTTTAGCATAGAGAATCAAAGCAGATGCCCAAATTACTGAAGTCTACCATCATGACTTGATCTTCCCCCTGTGCTAGATTTGTGATCTAGGTGAGAGATGTGTGATCTAATCCCTCCAGCTGGCTTGATGACTTAATGGATTGATGTCCACAATCATATCACTTCTTCAATCTCTTTCCTTTGGTCTTTGCTCAAATACTTTCTACCAAGTCTGCCTACTTCTCATGACAGATGTTTTCCCATCTCCTAACATGTACCTTATAAATAAGGAACAACCTTCCACTTTATATTTTGCCAGATCTCAGTGATATCTCTTAAGTCACACTCATCTCCTTGCTTCAAGATCTCTAGTTTATCTTTTAGCAGTAACCTGTGTAAAGGTGCTCAGTATAATTGAGACCCATTGTAGATTCAATATAATTACTGGAAACATGCCCTTACTCCTCAATTAATTCCCATACCTGAGTGAGAGGCTTTATTACCCATGTCTGTGCATGTGTCACAGACTTTTTTCTTCTGCTTACAATCAATCAACAACTAGCAAGCAGTGGAAAGAGATTACTTTTTTGCTTTGTCATATATTTTAATTATTGTACCTTTGTCTTTGAAGTCTGAGTCAGGACAATTTCTTGACCAACATAACCACTAAGGAAATTTAAAATAAATTATTTTAAATGGATGGAAAAATCACAACATATGAAAATATTTCAGTTTCCCTTAACTTAACAATAAAAATGAAGTAAGTTCTTAAACTTCCCTGAGAATACCCAACTGTTACAATATTTCACTCTTGTGGAATCACATCATGCTCTTCTCAAGTTTTGTCTGTTCTACTATTACACAGAACTAGAAAATAACAGAAACTGAAAGAAGGTACCTCAGAGATTATTTCATTCAAACCCCTATTACTAGGATCCCCCTACAACATTTCCAGTAAATTGTCAACTGGCCTTTCCTTATAGATCTAAAAGTGTTGGAAACTCTTTACCCTCAAAATCAAATGAGATAATATTTGCAAAGCACTTAACACAGTGTTTGGCACATAGTAGGCACTTTATACAATCCGTTCCATTTGTAGACAGATCAAAACTTCAGGAACTTCAGCTGTCTAGTGGATCAAAATCTGCCTTCCTATAACTTGTCCTAATTCTCCTTTCTGGACTCATGCAAAGTAAAACAATCTCTTCCAAGTAACAATTCCTCAGATGTCTGAAAATAGCAACTGTATCCTTCCTAACACTTCTTCAGGTTAAACATTTACAATTCCATAAATCCTGAATAGTATAGTTTCAAGTTACTCATCTATTGACCTAGTCTTTTTAATACATATTCCTTTTAGCATGGCACCCCATATGGTACCAAATTAAACACAATGCTCCTGTTTGGGTCTAACCACAGCAGAGTGAGATGATAGCCTCCACTGTTTTGGACACAATACCTTTCCACCGCACCTGTTATAATATCAAGAACAGAAAGTCATCTTTTGAACAAAGTCTTTCCTGGGAAAATACAGCTGTCTCAGAATATTTTTCATTCTTTTAAAGTGATAAAGATTGAAATCATTGTAATAGGACTTAACTGGCAAGTATGTGGCAAGAAGCTATTTTTTCTTCCCCTTGGATTTCAGAAGAATTAAAATGATTTTTTTTTAAAAAACAGAAGAATTAAAAATATTTATAGCCAAATTGTATTGGCAAAAAATTGGAAAATGAGTGGGGTGTTCATCGATTGGGGAGTGACAGAACAAATTGTAGTATCTGCTGGTGATGGAATACTATTGTGCTGAAAGGAATAATGAACTGGAGGAATTCCATGTGAACTGGAAAGACCTCCAGGAACTGATGCAGAGTGAAAGGAGCAGAACCAGGAGAACATTGTATACAGAGATGGATACACTGTAGCACAATGAAATGTAATGGAGTTTTCTACTAGCAGAAATGCAATGATTCAGGACAATACAGAGGAACTTATGAAAAAGAACGCTATCCACATCTAGAGAAAGAAATGTGGGAGCAGAAACGCAGAAGAAAAATATATGATCAATCACGTGGTTTGATGGGCATATGTTTGGGTATTTTGACTTTAAATGATCATTTTATTGCAAATATTAATAATGTGGATATAGGTTTTGCACAATGATACATATATAACCCAGTGGACTGCTTGTCAGGTCAAGTGAAGGGGAATGGGAAGAGGGGAGGGAAAGGACATGAAGCATGAAACCATGGAAAAATTTTCTTAATTAATTAATTGAATAAAACAAGCATACAACAACAAAAAATTTTAAAATAAATAAAAACAGACAAATTTATGATAAATAAACTGACTGAAACATCTGAATCTCCTACCACTTGTTTTCTAATGTGTTTTGGCTACAGGGTAAAGCTTCTCTTCAACCAGCATATATTAATTCTCAGAAACTTTCCAAGGGCAGAGCGTTCTCTCCTCTCCTTGAGGAACATCTTTGCTGTATTTTATCAGCAAAAGACCTGAGTGTTTTCTACCTCAGGCTCCTTTATGTGTCTCATCCCATTTGCTGCAGAGTTACCAGGATATCATCATTCTCCAGAGTTCATAGATGTGGACAATATGCCTTGAGGTAAAAGAGAGCAATGGAATCATCCTTGGCTTTTAAGATAGGTTCCAGTGATTTCTATTTAATACATTATTTAAACCCATTACCTGTCTTTACTTGTGTGACTATATTTGATTGAATATATACTCAGTAGTAGAATACAAACGTAAATCAACTAAAAAAACCTGCCCATCATAATGAAAAGACGATTTTAATAAGTTATAATAGGGCCACATTTAAGCCTAACACATTTATACTAATACAAAGAAGAGAAATCATCCTTTGATCATTACCCCTCTACTCCTCCTCTTCTTCCCTACTAGCTAGCAATCTTTGTCATTTTCCTAAACAAATCACATCACCTATTGGATTAATTCTGCTTGTTGAAGAGAAAATTTTATTATTATTATTATTTAGTTTCCCAAGATACCATAAAGGAAATAAACCTATCTATTGATAAATTATTATAAGATTGCTTCCTAAATATATAATTTCAGTGTTTTTTTTCAGCTCTAGATTCCAGAAAACAATGTGAATCTATTAAATTAACCAGTTTTTCAACATAACTGGTTGTGAGACAGAATCAAAATAATTTAGGCCTCTCACTTGTATGTCCTTACAGATTATAATCCTAGTTTGCTAATCTCTATTTGTCTTCAGTGCTTTCTCATTACCAAGGAAGCCAAGCTAAATGTCCTGATTATTACATCTTCCCATTATCTTCACAACTATGCTAATTCTTCTACATCCAGAAACAGGATCTCTGTCAAGGTAAAAGGAAGGTGAATCTGACAATGGAGACACAGAAGTGAAGAGGTTTATGGGAGTGGGGAGGTGGAGATAGAAATATTTACCTATAGTTTAAAAATGGAAAAATGGATATCCATAGAGGAAGCTGGATGGCACCACACATAGAGTCATGGGGCTGGAGTCAGCCCAGACTTGTGTTCAAATCTGACCTCATATACTTCTTAGCTGTGATCCTGGGCAAGTCATTTAATCTTTTTCTGCCTCAGTTTCCTCAATTATAAAATGGATATTAAAATAGCACCTACCTCACAGGGTTGTTATGAGGATCAAATGAGACAATATTTTTGAAGTGCTTAGCACAGTATCTGGCACAGAGGCACTCAATAAATGCCCATTCCTAATCCTTCTCCTTATAGTGACTTGATATCATTGACATAGGGTTGACCACATCATCCCCCTTTAATCTTTTCATTGAGCTCCAATGGCTCTCTGGATCAAATATCAAGTCCTCTGACATTTAAAGAGCCTTATAATTTGGACCTTTCCTCCCTTCCAGTCTTCTTTCATCTTACTTCCCTCTGTATACTCTACACTGAGTTGAAATGGCTTACTTGCTGAGCTTTGAATAGGTCATTCCAGCCCTCATTTCCACGTATTGGTTCTCCCTGAAATCTGAAATTTCCTTCCCCATTACCTCCTCCTCTTAGTTTCCCTGGCTTTCTTTATCTCAAATCCCACCTTCTGTAGTTGGCCTTTCACAGTCCCCCTAGCTACTAGAGACTTCTCCTTTCATATTGCTCTCCTCTGCTCTATAGAGATCTTGCAGGTACCCAGTTTTTTTCTGAGATTTTTTTTATTTAAATATTTTTTTTTTTTAGAAAAATTTTCCATGGTTACATGATTCCTGTTTTTACTTTCCCCTTCACCACCACCCCGCTTCCACCCTCTCTACCATGTCCAACACACATTCCCACTGGTTTTAACTTGTGTAATCAGTCAAGACTTATTTACATATTATTGATAGTTGCATTAGTGTGGTCTTTTAGTGTCTACATCCCCAACCATGCCCGCATCAACCCATGTGTTCAAGCGGTTGCTTTTCTTCTGTGTTTCCACTCCTGTAGTTCTTCCTCTGAATGTGGGTAGCGTCTTTACCATAAATCCCTCAGAATTGTCCTGGGTCATTGCATTGCTGCCAGTATAGAAGTCCATTACATTCTATTTTGCCACAGTGTATCATTCTTCTGGCTCTGCTCCTTTCATTCTACATCAATTCCTGGAGGTCTCTCCAGTACACATGGAATTCCTCCAGTCTATTATTCCTTTGAGCACAATAGTATTCCATCACCAACATATACCACAATTTGTTCAGCTATTCCCCAACTGAAGGGCATACCCTTGTTTTCCAGGTACCCAGTTTTTGCAGATACACATTTTCTCTCTCATAAGAACATATGCTTGAACCGGAACGTTGTATCCAGAAATAGCCAAATTGTGGAATGATAAACTATGATAGACTTAGCTATTTATTATCCACAATACAATGATCTAGGACAATTCTGGGGGACTTATGACAAAGAATGGTATACACCTCCAGTGAAAGAACTGTTGGAGTCAGAATGCAGATGAAAGACTTCCGGTTAAGATGGCGGCAGTGTAAGGAGCAGCTGCTCGATCTCTCCTGACTGAAGCATACAGAACCCCTCAAGGGGAAATAAAAACGAGTCCAGAGGAACGGAGGAACCCCACAACAGGGCGCAGCATTGAAGGTACGCAGAATCCGGGCATTTCCACGCTATAAAGGGGTGAAACAGCTCTCACTAAAACTTGAGAAGAGAAAGCCCCTCCCCCACCCCCCACACCGCACACAAGGCGCCAACGCACAAGTGGGAAAACAGGACTGGGGCAACCAGATAATCACTGGCAGCCCCGGGGCTTGTACCTGTGTGCTGCAAGACGAGGGACCCCAGGTGGCTGGGGGTCCGCACGGACTTTCCCCCAGCGTCCATGTGGGTGAAGGCACCGCCTCTGGCCGGGACAAAGGCCTCTAAAACAGGGCCTTTCCCAAGCACTGAAGGCATCGCCTCAGGTGCGAATAAAGATCTCCAGCCCACGGACTTTCACTACCTTCTGTGGGGGTGAAGGCAGCGCCCTAAGAGCATCTGTGCAGGCAAAGGCAGTGCCCTAGGCTTGAATAACGATCTCCAGCCCAGGCTTGGACCTCCAGTGAGGACCAGGTGCAGACCAGAGCGCGGCTGTGGAAGCAGCCCCAAAGACTGCTGAAGGAACCTCGGGCAGAGGGGCAGACCAGGGTCTACCAGGAGGTCTGACCCCGAGGACAAGGAGACCAGAGCCCCCGGAGCTTGCAAGGCGCAGGCAGACCCTGAGTGCAAAGACAAAGCGGAAAAGGGGAGGGGCTAACAATGGCCAGCAATAAGGAAGTCCAGAAGAAAAAGACCATCAAGAGAAACTCTGGAACACTGGACAACTTCTACACAGAGAAAATCCAGACAACAGAGGAGGGAAAACAAAAATCCAAACCTCCCCAAAAAAATGAAAGCTGGTCACAAGATATGGAAGAGTTTAAAAATGAAATGCTGAGGAAGATGGAAGAAATCTGGCAAGAAAATAACAGTTTAAAAGGCAGAATTTCGCATTTGGAAAGTGAGACAAGTCAACTGAAGACCAAAAATGACCAGATTGAAAAGGAAAACCAAAAAATTATAGCCGAAAACCAAAAAATTATAGCCGAAAACCAAAACATTAAAGCCGAAAACCAAAACATTAAAGTCGAAAACCAGTCCTTAAAGGCTAGAATTGAACATTTAGAAACCAATGATCTCTCAAGACAACAAGAACAAATAAAACAAAGTCAAAAGACTGATAAAATAGAAGGAAACATGAAATATCTCAATGAGAGAGTGACAGACCAAGAAAACCGGTCTAGAAGAGACAACTTGAGAATCATTGGTCTTCCAGAAAAGGCAGAAATTAATAGAAACTTGGACTCCATACTTAAAGAAATTATTCAGCAAAATTGCCCTGAAGTTCTACAACAAGAGGGCAATATAGACATTGAAAGGATCCATAGAACACCCTCTACACTGGACCCAGAAAAGTCAACACCCAGAAATATAATAGCGAAATTGAAGAGCTTTCAAGTTAAAGAAAAAATCTTACAAGAAGCCAGAAAGAGACAATTCAAATATCAAGGAGCACCAATAAGGATCACACAGGATCTGGCAGCCTCAACACAGAATGCAGATGAAAGCATATGATTTTTCACTTTAGTTTATTTGGGGTTTTGTTTTGGAGTTTTGAGTGTTATGTGATTATTCTGTTATAAAAATGAATAATTTGGAAATAAAAAAATAAGAATGTATGCTCCTTGAGGCCAGGAACTATTTTTTTGTCTCTGTATCCCCAGTACTTAGCACTGAACCTAGACTGAATTAAGTATTTAATAAATGCCTATTGACTAATTAACTATTGTATTTCCATAAGAAAAACTCTTGACTTTGGTCTACCTAAAACATTGTATCATTTATTCCTATCTTCTGCTAATACCCATAATAATTAGTTTTTATTTCAAAATAAGATTTATTACTTACTGTCATATTGTTGGGCACAAAGCAGAAATTTTATAAATGCTAATTGACTGACTGGGTAATTATTCTTGTAGCATGAAACAACATTTTAAAAATACAATAAATTCAATGAAGTGGCCAATAAATCATAATCTCTCAATTGAATAGACCCAAAATGCTTTTTTAAAAAGCTGGTGAATATAGTATAATTTGTAACATGTTCTTTTCATATGTAAGTTTCTTTCATTTTAAAAACATTTTTTAAAGTAATCAATCTTAAAATGAAGGTACATACCTCTTTTTCATCCTTTGCAGTACTACAAATTGGCAAGTAGTACCAGCTCCCTTGTTTTTAGCTTTTCAGGCTCAATAATTGCTTAACAATGTTACTAAATTTTTCAAAGGTGTTCTCAGATGCTTTTCAGGACATTGGGGAAAAGAGAGGAGTCACAATCTCTTTCCTAGACTTCACCCTGGCCTGAGGGCAGATTGTAATGTTGGGTATTTTGAATGATGGCCTAACTAGTCTATTGAACAGGTGTTCAGAATGCTTGCCCAATAAATATGATAACAAATGACATCTTTCTTTAGTGTGCTTTAAGTTTGCAAAGCACATTTCACTCTACTTCAATTGATCCTCACCCAACCCTGTGAGATAAATGCAACAGATGAGGAAAATGAAGCTGAGGGGAATTTAATGAGTTGACCAGAATCACAACTCCTAAGTCTTATGGACTTAAACTCGTACCTTACCAAATAATTTGTCTTTAAGAGGCATTATGGTACTATGAAATATTTACATGTGTGTAAAGGTGGAGTTTGCCCTATGAAATCCCATAGGATATTCCCAAATACTTTAAAAAGGTTATCTTCTATTCTAGATTAACCTCTGCTAACGTCTTTCTCACAGCTGTGGGTTCTCAAAGGTTACATGAGTGAGGCAAAGGTTCTAAAAGATTACCAATCTGGAAAGGATTCCAGCACGGGGGTAAGTGGCAAAACCAAGTGTCCAGCTTCTTAATTTTGAAGAGGCTCCTTGTCAAAAGATCAGATACCAGGTTTTGGGGGAGTTTTTTAGTCACAGCAAAGCAAAAAGATTGTCTTTTATAAAGACACAGTAGGGTCGTGGGGCATCTAGGTGACTCTGTGGCTCCAGCTAGACCTGAAGCCTAGAGGTCCTGGGTTCAAATATGGCCTCAGACACTTCCCAGCTATGTGACTCTGGGCAAGTCACTTAACGTCAGTTGCCTAGCTCTTACAGCTCTTCTGCTTTGGAACCAACACACAGTATTGATTCTAAGTCAGAAGGTAAAAAAGACATAGTGGGGTTACAATTAGCGTGGGTCAAGTGAAATAACCTCTCTGGGTTGCTATGACTTGGGTTCTCTTATCTTTATACACTTCACTTAGTGATCTCATCAACTATCACAGGTTCAATTATCTCTATGTAGACAATTCTTAGCTCTTTCATTTCAGATCTAGCAAGTCTCCTGAGCTTTAGTCTTTATGTCTTTAGTCCTCTTGAACTCCAAATGTTCTGAAGGTATTGATATCAACCTCTATATTTCCAAAAATAAAAAAACAAAAACTTAATTTACTTTCTCCCAAACTACCCTTTTGTCCAAACTTCCCTAATACTGTCAAGGGCACTATGATGCTCACAGACACCCAAGTTTTCAACCATAATGTCATCTTCAGCTCCTTAATTTTATTTGGCCCAAACACCTAAATCATTGCTAAATTTTGTCATTCCTTACATTAACAATTTCTCTCTAATAGGTGCCCTTCTCTCTACTTAAATAGTCACAACCACAGTCCAAACCCTCATCTGCTGCTCTCTCTTAGACTATCTTAGCAGCTTGGTTTCCAAGGGTGAATTGGTCTTCATTCCTCAAATCTCTCCACATTCCAGTCCATCTTCCACTTAGCTGCCAAATCAGTTTTCCTAAAGTATAGTACAGCCCCCAAATCTGCACGGGAAATGTCATGTTCCAAAACCTACTATAGATAGCTGAAACCACAGATATAAGCAAATACCTGATGACCTCGTATATAACATGGTTTTCTTGTACAAACATATAACAAGGTTTAATTGATAAATTAAATACACATTAAGCCATTACCAACATTAAGTATAGTGTATATATATTATATTATATATGCTAAGAATATATAAGTATAGAATAATGAAGTGCATTGTATTGTACATACAATACTGTACTCTCTAGGGTTGTATGGGTATTCAAGGAACACTAGCACCTCTGGCATAATAGCCTGCTGAGTCCTTTACAGGGCTACTCACTCATCTTTGGTGTCCACCTAGCACTTAACTCTCGCCTGTGACTCCAAGAAGCTGTAGCATGTGTAGCAGCCACACCCTGATATAAACCATCTCAGTAGATGGGTTAAATTGGGTTAAAGATAACCAATGGGCTGCAAACCTGCCAGTGCATTAGGGGAGAGTCTACCCTAAGTAATGTGAAGTCTTCCCTTGGTAGAATAGGCAAATGAGAACAATAGTTACGAAAGCAGCTAAAGTAGATGCTGGAGTACTTGTATCAACTGCATCCTGGGCTATCATCAGTCATTCTGACTTCCGTCTTGCTACTGGATTTTAATGACTATAGAAGAGAGAATAATGTTAATGTCTCTGTGCAACTCTGCCTCACTTAAATCTAATTCATATACAAGTCAAGATACTCCATGATGTCACCGATCCTCTTCTAGAGGAAGGATAAACAACAACTCTCCCTCCCTTCCTCTGTCTCTCTCTTTCTCTCTTTCTGTGTGTGTGTGTGTGTGTGTGTGCCCCTGTGTCTCTCTGTCTCTGTCTCTCTCTCTGTATCTGTGTGTGTGTGTATGTGTGTGTGTGTGTGTGTGTGTGTGTGTGTGTGTGTGTGTGTGTGTCACAAAACCCCCCACCCCTCTCAAAGGAAGATGAGTCACCTAGTAGGCTGGTGGACTTCACCATGTTACAGCCTGGACTTGCTTGGTAGGCAACTATAAACCAATTTTTTCCTTTTCTAGAATTTTCCCAATTTTCTAACTTTTCCCCCGCATGGTTAACTGTGGGTAACTGATTCAGTGGATAAGGGGTTCTGAGCATAAGTCTGAATACATCACTCCACTCAAACTACAATGGCTCCCTATTACCTCCAGGATCAGCTATAAAATACTTTGGCATTTATACAACTGTATAACCTGGACCCTTTTTATCTTTCTAGTTTCCTTACATTTTATTCCTAGCCCTACCCACTATGATCCAACTACACTAGCCTACTTGCTAAGACTCTAACCTGAGACTTCATCTTCTGTCTTCATGCCTTTGTACTTTGCCTGAAATGTTTTGCCTTCTTTTTAGTTTCCCTTGCATCTTTTAACACAGTTAAAATGTACCTTCTACAAGAGGCCTTCTTTGCTCTCTCAGGTTCTAAAGCTTTCTTCTCTGGGACTAGTTTCCATCTACTCTGTGTATATATTTTATAGACTTGGTTATTTACATATTGACTCACCCATTAGACTGTGAACTCCTTGACAGGCAGGGATTATTTTTGTCTTTCTTTGTATCCCTATGAAATATATGTGTACCCTTAGTGACTAATACCTTTCCTGACACATAGTAGATACTTAATATATGTTTGTTCATTCATTTATTTTTTGCACTACATGACTTCTAAGGTCCATTCCAACTCAAAATCCACCCTCCTGTAATCCCAGGAAATGACAGAGAGTTATTACACCCTAGGAATTACTTTGCATTAAGTTGCTTGAAGGCCAGGACTTCCTCTTCTTTATTTTTGTATCTCTACCAGTTTGTAACAGAAGATATCATACATAATAGACACATAATAAATGTTAGTTAATTAGCTATTAAGTTGAATAATTAAATTATAATTCTCATTTCTCTAGTGAACTAAGATTTACAAATTCTCTGAGCACTGTTATTTATCATCTCCATTTTACAGATTAAAAAATTGAGGTCATAAGAAGCTAAGTGTTCAGTGACACAATGCTATTAAATGAATCAATGTAATGAATAAATTTTAAAAGTATGTAAAAAGAATATTTGCTCATCTCTAAATTCCATGTCCTTATATAGACTTCAATGTAGATTGATCATCAGTGACTTCAGTACAAAAATGAGTTCACAAAAAGATGTTGAAATATCTTTGAAAACATGAAAGACTATATGTAATTTGAAAATATTTAATGAAATAAAGATATATTTAGAAAATGTTATAGTTTAGGAATTGAAAAAATGTCAGAAGCTAAAAGACTATTCAGAAGTCTACTTGTATATAATAAATACTTTTTTTCAAAAAGAGAGTCAGAGGGTACTAGGCATGGCAAGCACTGAATAACAGCATAACAAAAGTAAATATATCTTATACAGGCAACTATTGGTTAACAATGTGGGAGTCATTTTTAAGAAAATGTCTCTGCAGAGTTGACCAGTAAGACAAAAGATTAAAATCAACATGAAACTGAGAGAAAAGATTCATATAGCTCCACCCTGATCTACCTAATAGACTAATTTTTAAAAAATATTTTAAACCCTTACCTTCTTTCCTGAAATCAACTAAGTATTGGTTCCAAAGCAAAAGAGCAGTAAAGGCTGGGCAATTGGGGTTAAGTGACTTGCTCAGGATCATACAGCTAGGAAGTGTCAGGATAAATTTGAACTCTAAACCTCCCATCTCCAAGCCTGGCTCTCTATCCACTGAGTCAACTAGTTGCCCCTATCCAATAGACTATTGATTGCAAAATTTTAAATGGAAAATGGATAAGAACAAAGATTTTGTTTTCATTAACATGATTATATATGGAGTTTTACTGATTAAAAACAATCGCAACAATTTTTAAAACACCCAGAAACCACTTTCATAATATATTTGATTTTCTTTCATGGCAAGAACAACCACAGTCACAGACTACCCACTATCCCAAAATAAATCTCTAAACAAACCCCCATAACACAGAAACTTCCCCTAGAATCATCCCCACAATAAACCAGAAGTTAGTGAGTTAATGCAAGTTTCTAAATTCCCCAGCAAGAGTGTGCCTGGCCTGGGTTTGTTCCCAAACTCCCACAGACCAAGGAAACAGTGAAACACAAGGAAAACAGGGGAATGACAAATTAGCACAAAATCACCCTTCCAGAACTGCATTCTTATTAACCCAAAGCAGAAAGAACTGCAAACATACTTTTGAAAAATAGTAAAAATGAAAGAATATAATGGGAACAAAATTTGGACCAGACTGATATTATTGTATCTTAATTGTTGTAATTAACTACCATAACTATCTTCTTGATTAATGGTAGGTATGAATAGCATAAAGTAAGAATGTGCATGATTTAATTAGTTAAAACATAATCAACCATTATGCTTAGCTAGGAAATGATGTTCTTGTACCTTACGAATGGCTGAAAATAATAAAGTTCCAACTAAGCCATTTTGTAATGAATAATTCTTGACGAGCTTGCTTCTTTGTTTAATGCCAGTCATATGATATTTCCAAAGTTAATATGTGATTTTGAATGTATGGGAAAATCAAAACCTGTATGAGATCATAAAGAAAAAAGGGTATAAAAATAAGAATCAGCAGATGGCAACAAAGAGAACAGCCTCTGCAATTTCACTTGCATTCTGGCTTGTTTTCATTTCATTTTCGCCATGCCATCCCACCTTCAGAAACCCCCCAAGCGAAGAGTGAGCTCTTTGAATGCCAAGGAAACAAAAATACAAAATATAAATTTATGTGCAAAATAGCAAGAAAAAGCATGATAGTGTTATCAGTATTCTCTAACACATATATGCACATGCACACACACACTCACAAAAGTTTTAGAAGGGAAAACAAAATTGAGATGCAATTAAGGTAGGTAATTATGAGATTATATGTATGTAAAACTGGCAGGAGGGTAAGTAAGTAACCATAGAAATGCTACCCAATCTGTTCCATGGTAATTTTTAATCATATATGACCTTTTAACTACAACCTGAGGCTCATAGTTTCTTGACCTAGGCAAGTCACTTCACCATAATTGCCTAGCCCTTCCTCTTCTTCTGCCTTGGAACCAATACTAAGTATTGGTTCCAAGACAGAAGGTAAAGATTTAAAAAAAAGAAAAAGAAGAAATATATGATGGTTAGAAACCTAGCACACATATGTATTTCACAGATGCCTTGCAATAAACCTATGACCCTTCTGGTGATCATTAGGCAACAAGTTGGGAAAGAAAATATAAGATTCCACTGCATTTTTTTCTTGATTATTTTTTTAAAAATCATTTTACTTGATACAGCAAACTATAGCCCTGAAGTTATCATCTAACAAAGTGCCTCTCAAATTTATTTTAAAGTCATATCAGATTCCATATAGATAAATGGCACCTTAGAGAAAACCATTCAATTATCATCTGATCATCAATATTATATAATGTGCAAAACAGGGAATTCTCTTATCACCAAAAGTCTTTGTCTCTGTCAAGGATGATGCCCTTGCAAAGTCCACATGGAAGACAAATTCCCTGTGGATAGTGAACTTGTTCATATACTCCTGTTTGAAGATGACATTGTGCTGACTGCATAAAGTCTCAGAATATTACAAGAGCATTACAGCTATTATAAAATATTACAATACTACTGCAAACAGACAATGAATTAGGACCAGAATTGAAAATGAAGAAGAAAACAGTCTGAGTTTTTCAGTTGAGAGATCAGGCACTGTTTTCAATGGCAAAGCAACAAAAATTAATTAAATGCCAGACAATGTGCTGAGTGTTAAAGATATAAATACAAGCAAAAAGAAAGCCAATGGAGGGGAAGCTAGGTACTCAATGGATTGAGAGCCAGGCCTAAAGTCTAAAGGTATTGGGTTTAAATCTAGCCTAAGATGCTTCCTCACTTACCCACTATTGCCTAGCCCTAATCACTCTTGTGCCTTGGAACCAATGAAAGGAAGGAAGGAAGGAAGGAAGGAAGGAAGGAAGGAAGGAAGGAAGGAAGGAAGGAAGGAACTTTTGCCTTCAAAAGTACTTACTTTCTAACAAGGAAAACAACACATAATAGGAAAGTGAAAAGTGGGGAGAAAGGAGTAACTACAAAGGTGGTGTGGTGATGAAATCTAAAAAGGCAGAAACACAGCTGGAAGGGGAGTAAAAATTGGTCTCTGTAGGTTCCTCCCCAAAATGGAGGCACCAGGTGGAATTCACCAGTGACAGAAGGAAGCTGAATGGAAGGACGTTCCCAGATAAGCACACCCCAGTGCTTCAGGAAGTTCTTGGGGCATTTATAGCTGAAGTCTGGTGTTGAAAATAAGAAAGTCAGCACAACTGGAAGAGAAACAATACTCAGTTGCCACCCTGACGCAGAACCCTATAATTTTATTACTATTTTTCTACTGGTTATGCTAGATGGCTCAAATCGTGGAAGATCAAAGTCTCAACTCAAAATTGTAGGTGTACCTAAAGAGCATTGAAGATGCACAGAGTAGATACAGGCTACTTCATTTCATCTTCACATCCCAAGTAGTAGAAAGACCTCTAGACCTTGAGTCAAGATCTGAGTTCAACTACAGCTGCAACCATTTGCTTATTGTATTATCTTAATAAGTCGCATAACCTGTTTGTCTCCATTTTCTTCAACTAGAAAATAGGAATAATAATAGCAACTACCTCCCAAGGTTGTTATAAGGATCAAATGAGATAATATTTATAAAATTCTTAGAACAGTACCTGGCACATGGTAGATGCTATAGAAATGTTAGCAATTATTTTCTTTTTTTTTTCAATTCTTAACACAGTGTCCAGTAAATAGCAGGAAATTAATATGGTTGCATAAGTGATAACTTGCATGCAGGAACTGACATAAAAAACATCACCCATATATGCTGGTGATGGAATACTATTGTGCTCAAAGGAATAATAAACTGGAGGAATTCCATGTGAACTGGAAAGACCTCCAGGAATTGATGCTGAGTGAAAGGAGCAGAGCCAGAAGAACATTGTATACAGAGACTGATACACTGTGGTAAAATAGAATGTAATGGACTTCTGTACTAGCAGCAATGCAATTACCCAGGACAATTCTGAGGGATTTATGGAAAAGAATGCTACCCACATTCAGAGGAAGAACTACAGGAGTGGAAACACAGAAGAAAAACAACTGCTTGAACACACGGTTGATGCAGACATGGTTGGGGATGTAGACTCAAAATGACCACACTAATGCAACTATCAATAATATGTAAATAAGTCTTGATTGATAACACATGTTAAAACCATTGGAAATGTGCATTGGCTTTGGGTGGGGGAGGAGGTTGGGGGGTGAAGGGGAAAGTAGGAACATGAATCATGTAACCATGATAACTTTTCTAAAAAATAAAAATTATTTTTAAAAATCACCCATGAAATAATCAGAAAACATGGAAGGCTCATCACTACTAAAACCAGAAATAGCTCAAGTTGCACTTGTACAAAATGCTTAAATTCCAGGGGAAGGTGTGAATATAGAGTATGTCTCCTCCTAAGGATTTCCGGAGGACCAAGTACAAGTCACATAACACAGAATACAAAGGTACAGATGGCATATCTATCCTATTCAAAAAGTGGGGACAGCTAGGTGGCACAGTGAATAGAGTACAAGCCTGAAGTTAGAAAGGCTCATTTTCAAAATGGGAGTTAAAATTTGGCTTCAGACACTTACTAGCTATGAGACCCTGGGCAAGTCTCTTAATCCTGTCTGCCTCAGTTTCCTCATCTATAAAATGGGCTGGAAAAGGACATGACAAACCACTCCAGTAACTGCCAAGAAAACCCCACCATTGACCACAAAGGGCCAGGCACTACTGAAAAGCAACTAAACAACTCAAAGGAGTACCCATATCAGTGAGATCACATAGGTCATGTAACATATAAGTATTCTAACATGTTATTTGAACATTAAATTTTTTTAAGTTTATGTCTATAAAAATCTTAGGCAGATGGGTTATTAGCAAGGCTCTTCAAATAGTAAGTCAGAAAAAAATTTTTAAAAAAACTCTACCATTTTGCCCAGGTTTTCAATCATAGCAAGCTTTCCATTTGCTCCACATATCTGCAAAGTGCTGATAAATGCACAGTTGGGAAGGATAAGAAGCACCATAGATTGGTTTTATTTTTTCAAGCTGATGTCTTGAAGTATGATAAAACTTATTCACTGACTATCAAAGAGTTAGATGATAGATTAGTAGAGAGATAAAACATATCAGTACTAAATGCCAAATTTTACTTTGTCTTTTACCTCCATCTGTTTTTTCTTTTAAGTCTAAACATTAACCAGGATACTCACTTTGCACTTAACAAAATAAATACTGACTACGAACAGAACCAAATCCTATGTCCTAAGCCAAATACACAAAGTATTTAAAAGTCTTAACACAGTCTCAGTCTATGAAAGCTTAAAACTGCACCAAGGCTTGGGGATGTGTGTACAATTTAGCCTGTTAAGGGCACACTCCTATGCTAAGGGTCTGGACAAATAAGACAAGATAATGCAACAGATATTCTTTATCTCTTGCTCTAAATGACCCATTTGTAGGTAAAGAATTGACTGATACACCACTGTGTTTATAGTGAAATGAAACAGGATTTAGTGTATCCTCTGTGATTTTAGCATCACTAATCCATAGATGCAAGATCCATTCACATTGACATGAATATCCCACTGATATAACTGAAATGATTGGCTTAGTTCACAGTTCATTCAATTGCTCATTGCTTTTTTTACCATTATATTTAAAATCACATTTAGTGGCAAAAAATTAGTTTCCTAATTTTTAAAATACAGTCCCAAAAATCTTGGTATGCCTAAGATTCCCCAGATCATGCAAGTTGTAATCCTCTTTTGAAGAAGAGAAACAGTTAAGACCTCTACAAGCTGCAATGGTTTGGGGTTTTTTAAATCATATCAAAGGGAAGGCAGGCTGCTTCTTCACTGGTTGATATTGGCAAGAGATTTAACCAAAAACCTTCGTGGAAATACTTACAAAGAGACGGAGACGTAAAAATAGTAAAAGTCCCTAAGTAAAATATCAAGTCAACTCAGAAACCTGAAATAACTTGAAACTTATTAACTCATGAAATAGTCTTATTTTCCAAACAGTCTAATAATTAGGAACTAGTCCTATAATGAAATAGAATCTGTTTTCTATTCATGCTATTCACTAGTTCTACTTAAACTTTCTGTAACTGCAGATTTAATATGAGATTTCTTTATTGTCATAGTCTTTCGCGTATGTATTTTTTTTTTATTTTTCTCAAGCTAAGCTTCCCCAGTTCCATCAACTATTGATCCTTTAACATGATTTCAAGGTTTCCTGGAAGCAGGTTGTTCCTCTATAAATGTTCTTGTTAAGGCCTCTTTCAAAATGTGACCCTCAGAACTGAACATAATACCCAAAGGTGGTATGATCAACAGAGAGTAACGCAGATAATTCCTACAATTTCTATTGTATTTATAGTATAATCTCTATATCTTTCTATTGAAGAGATTCTTACAGCTATAAGCAATGATAAAAATACCATTGTTACTATAATTTCAAGCTAGTTTCATTCTTAATACAGGACAAAAAATGCTAGATTAGAGACCATCTGATATTTTCCATGCTAACATCTTATAAATCAAATGTATACAATATTTTTAGTATTTTAACTTTTTCAACTCTTCAAGGAAAATTCCAAGAAATATGGAATCAAGTATGGCAGTATTAAGACAGAAAGCAATATTATTAGGTAACATGAGATTATTTAATAGTTAGAAACATGAACAAGGACTATATTATGAGTGGAAAACATTTATAGCAAATTATCAGACATAAACAGCCATCATCAACTTTCTCATATCTCAAATTCTGTATCTGAAAAGAGTTATTTGAGGTAGGCAAAAGAATTAATATTTGGAAACTGTAAAGCTATTTATCTGGAAGATGATTTATTTATTTATTTATTTATTTATTTTTAGACCTTACCTTCCGTCTTGAAATCAATACTGTATATTGGTTCCAAGGCAGAAGACCAGTAAGGGCTAGGCAATGGGGGTTAAGTGACTTGCCCAGGGTGTCTGAGGTCAGATTTGAACCAAGGACCTCCAGTCTCTAGGTCTGGCTCTCAATTCATTGAGCCACCCAGCTGCCCCCTAAAGGATAATTTTTAGAGATGTGCTCTGCTTGCCCCAACCTTTTCAGGTTAATAAACATTGAATCCAGGCTCCAATTCTCCAGGCAGAAAAACAAAGTTTTGAGTCCCACTTTTGACACATACCAGCTCTGTGACAAAAGTAAAATCATTGAACCTCCATAAAACTACACATTAAACAGGAAGAGTCAACCAACATTGGCACCTCTCTGTTCTTTGTACATCCTAGTCCTCTCCATGTATTCTGTGATTAAATAAAACTGGCCTCCTTGCTGTTCTCACACACAACATTCCATTTCCCAAATCTGGGGCATCTTCATTATTTGTCCCCCTGCCTAGAATGCTCTCCTACTTCATTTTTGCCTCTTTGGCGGTCCTGAATTCTTTGAAGTGTCAGCTAGCAGACCCCCTACTGCAAGAAGCCTTTCCCAGGTCTCCTTAATCTGAGTGTCTCCCCTCTAAAATAATCTCCAATTTACTCTGTTCAAATCTTCTCTGTATATAGTTGTTTACATGTTGTCCCTCATTAAACTGTGGGCTTTAGTTCATTTTTGTATTTGCTTTTTCTGTATCCCTAGCATTTAGCATAGTGTCTTATGCACAGTGGGTGCTTAATAAATGCTTTTAGACCTACACACTTAATATTTTATTTGTCCTTGACTCAGAAAAATAGACCAAAATACACTTGAGATTTTTTTAAGTTTACCACTATGAGAAAACTACTAAAGAACCTGTAATTATTTATTTGAAAAATAGGTTCTGAATACTTATACCTCTCACTGTTATAATGTTTTACATTTTTACTGCATTTTCCAACTAGAGATTCTTACTTGACCCCACAACAGCTCTCAGAGGGAGGTAAGAAAGCTACTCATTATCATCCCCTTTTGATAGCCTCTGATGTAAAAGAAGAAAAAGAGAAACAAGAAATGCACTGAGCTTAGGAACTTATAAAAAACCATTTAAAATAAACCCAAGAGGAAACATTTTCCCAGATCTCTTTTATAGTGCCAAATGATTATCTGAGAAGGTAAAAGATTGCAGCACTGACTTCTTTACTATCTAAGTAAAAGTCTTTATAGCACAGAGGTAATTCTTTAAGAGAAGGAAAACCGCATTCCATCAAAACCAAAAGTGTAATTGTACAAAGAAACATTGGAAGATCCAAATTACCTAAGTAAAAAAGAAACTGTTCCTTCGCTTAGACTCTGTATCCACATACATTATCCCAGTTCTCATGGCTTCTATATCAACATCCGTAGCTCTTGACTTCTCGGCTGAACTCTCTATCTATATATTCCCAGCTAGGTGCAGCCCAATTCCCCTTACTTCAAATCCACCACACCCAGAAGCAAAGTCTCTCCCTTGCCAAAAACCAGCACCTTTCCCAGGGCTGTCCCCCTCAGTCCAGGCTCTCATCTGATATTCTGTGGCATTTTAAGAAGGTACCAAACAATTAAACACTTAATCATACTGCTTCTTGCTATGTCCAGTTTTGTTTCTTCCGTATTTATTTTAACTCTTGTTTCCTCAAACTAGGTGGAAAACTCTCTTCAGGGAGATATTTTTAATCTGCCCACTGGACCCACTACAGCGTACAGTAGGATGATGAAGATATGATAATCATTCTGAAGTAACTATCAATTTCTTTTAGTCTCTCCAGCCAGAAACATTTGAGTCATCTTTGAATCTGTCCTCTTTTATAAACAATCACTGAGACGTACTATTTCTTCCTTCAAAATATCTCCTATTTGCCTCTTTCATAGGTATATCACAAATAAGCAACATGTCACAATTACATAAGCATGTCACAAACTCTTTCAGGCAACTCTTTTAGACTATAAGTGGTGGTGAAGTTGTTGATCTATGTAGCCCTCACTATCTTGCTTAAACCCACTCTCCCCTCTTAGTCTTAAAAGACCTAGATGATTCAAGTCCAAGACAGCTTAAATAACTAAATGTTCTCTGGGGTTTCTTCCAACTCAGACTCTAAGATTCTGTGATTTCTCTAGTTTATAGTGTTCTCTCCTTTCTCTGACCTTCTCTTGCATTTAATTAGTACTATATTAGTACTATAAGGTTGCAGAAGTATGCGTTTTTTTTCTTCCTTGGCTTCTTCCAAGCCCTGGAGACAGCCCTACCCTAGCACAAATATGTCTACTGGCAGATTCGCTCTTATATCCCTCATCATCATCCTTTTGCCTCTGGCTACCTTCACCTCTTGAGCTCCCACTCATTTCTCCTAACTCTAAGCCAACCCTCATATTCTCCCAGTTTTGCCCCAAGATTCTCAGATTTACATTTTCTGACACATTTAACTTTATGGCAGAATTTATTTTTCTTGGCTTAACCTGGCTTGTCCAACATCCTGTTTCATTTCAATTCAGGTTAGAAAGTTTCTTTAAAAGGAAAATTCTTATGTGGAATGCTTCTTCTGTGGATATGAGCATTCGTGTATTTAATAAACATTTTTTACTTGTTTGATTGATATTTCAGCATTTGGGAGCAAAAATACACAGTATTTCTATGACTACTCTCTCCAATAATGCAAGTTGCAATTATTCCACATTTCTTCCCATCCCTTTCTAGTCTTCTCAATATTTTTTCCCATAAATACTACCAACAGGGTCGATGCAGTGTACTTTGAGGTCCTCCTCCCAATCTGCTGCTATCTCAAGAATAATATTTTACCACTTGGATACATATACACACACATAAATATCTGTTGATTCTCATTCTCCCTTTCAACTGATACATAGAAGTTTCTGGTTTCCTCAGTTGCAGGAGTTCAAGTTAGCTCTGACCAAGTTGATCAATGCTTTAGCAAAGATCCTTAATTTATAGATGAAGAAATAGAAATCTAGACCTAAGATTAATAATATTTTTGTATATTTTGGATGCATATATTCTAAAATAGGCTAAAACCAACATGTACCTATCACCTAGCTTTCTGTTGACCTTTGGCTTTTCAAAAAGAAATCCTTTTTTCCTGAAATCAAGCATTTTACGATCTAAAGCCATAAAACATGTTAGTAGTAAATAGATAGAATTTTTGTAGCAGTGAGCACTTTTGGGTCACTGAAAGCACTGAACAATTTGCCAAGTAAGTGGGATTTCCACTTATTTTATATTCTGAATTTCAGTTCATTGTCCTATGCAGTCTAAGGTATATATATTGAAAAATTAGATCATACTTCCAACTATCTATAGTAAACTGCATTTTTTCCTTTTTCTTAATACTTTTTTTACATCAATCCACTCTCCAGTATATGACTACTCATGCAAGCAGTCTTAGAGAGTTGTCTATTACACCGAGGAGTAGCAGGATTGCCTTGACTCTAGGTCCCTCTATTAATTACGTAACATTTCTCTTATTTTATATCACACACACCTACATGCACAGACCTTAAGGAAGAATAAAAAAATTTTGACTTGTTATATAATGGTAAAAAATGGAAATACAAACTATGTGAGGAATGTTGTTGTTCAGTCATGACCGACTTTTCATGACCCCTATTTGAAGTTTTCTTGGCAGAGACACTAGAATGGTTTGCCATTGCCTTTTCTAGCTCATTTTACAGATGAAGAAACTAAGACAAATGGATAGCTAGGTGGCTCAGTGGACAAAGTGTCAGGTCTGGGGTTCAAATCTGACCTCAGACATGTCCTAGCTGTGTGACCTTGGATGCTTAACTCCAATTGCTCAGTCCTTACCACTTTTCTGCCTTGGAAACAATAATACTCTGAATCAATTCTAAGACAGAAGATAAGGGTTTAAAGAAACTGTGGCAAACAAGGTTAAGTGACTTGCCTCCAGTCACATAGCTAGGAAGTATCTGAGGCCAGATTTTAAATCAGGTAGATCAGTCTTCTTGACTCCAGCACTCTATCCACTGCATCACCGAGCTGCCTTTACATGAGGGATACGGTGAGATAAAAACGTATTTTCTACTTTATTTTGGATAGTGGGAAATGCATTTCTGGGCAGTGTCTTACACATAGTAGGCCTCTTAAAATCTGTTGAAGAATGAAATGTGAAAGGGCCATTCATCAGCAGTTAGCCTGGCACTCAATCAAACTCAGAGGCTATTGGGAGTAGAGGGAAAATGGGCAGCAGAAGCTAATCCAATCAACAGTACTCCTGACTGTTCACAAAGCATTTTTTACTGACTTTCATTTAACATCCTGATACTCTCTCTTGACAACAATGAGAAAAGAAATAATGTTCAGGTCATCATTCCTGAACAAAGCTTGGTTCAAAAGAAAATAAAACAGGCGAAATGCTGGAGCAGCAGGTTTTTTTGTTTTTTGTTTTTTGTTTTTTTCCTCTTCCCCAGACTGTATGATACAAACTGAATGGCAAGATGCCATGCTGCACCCAGAACTATAAATCAACACCTACTCTTTACAACCTTTACTACTGAAAACTGAAAGAACAAAAACACATGACCTGATAATTTTTTTAAAAGGATGATGATAATGTAGCTCATATTAATAAAATATATATTAATATGCAGATTTCTGGGGTATTATTCTTATATTACTTATCCTGATTTTGTAGATAAATAAACTGAGGCTCAGGAAAGTTTTGCAAATTTCCGGTGGTGACACAGTTGATAAGTCTTGGACCCAATCTTTGAACCCAAATTTCCACTCCAAGATCAGTATTGTTGGCACTGTATTGTGGTATCTTTTGCTTCATTATACTCTAACATGAGTGTCACAGAAAATCAACAACTCTCAATCAGACATCACTTCAGCTTCTATCTCAATTAAAATTCACAAAGTATATATACATTCCTAATATATTATAACTCTATAGGAACGCTACAAATGGAAATGACCAAATATTGCATTGACAAGCTAGAAAATTCATGGTATCTTTAATTGCATATCCTTCAGGGCTTTGGGCTCCTAAAAATCAATGGCTTATCTGCACTACAGTTAACTTCATGTTATGATATCATTTGATTCTAACAATTTAAAATACTTTTTTAATAACTCTTACTTTCAAACTTAGAATCAATAGAAGTAACCTTTCCAAGGTGGAAGAGAGTAAGGGCTAGGCAATTGGGATTAAATGATTTGCCCAGGGTCACACAGCTGGAAATATCTCAGGCCAGATTTGAACCCAAGTCCTCCTGACTACAGGCCTGGCTCTCTATCCACTGAGCCACATACCTGCCTCTCAAATGCGGTCCGATTCTGTTTTTGAATAAGGTACTTGTGTTACACAAACAATAAGCTGCTGAGCAGTCTACACATATTTGGCTTATATTGTTTCTCTCTCTCTTGGTATTTCTTTATCTTAATATTTTCCAACATATTTTTCATCATCCCTCACTTTTCCCAATGTCACCTTTATAACTGAAATATCAAAATAGATAATAACTTGTTTTGGAGAATTTTGTGAAATTCTTCATAAACCATCTATCCTTTCATCTGTGTTACAGCTATCCGTGCTTAGGCTACAATCATTTTCATCACAAACTCTTTACTTAGGCTCATCATAAGCAGTACACCAGAGAGATCAAAAAATATCTCATGGCACGATGTTTCTTGTTGTCTTTGGAACCAACTCTAGCCAATCTTTTATCCCTAGAGAACCTGGGAGCCACCTTTCCATTTAACTTCAATTCTGGCTTTATTTATAGTAAGATAGCAAAATTACAGTAGCTCAATTTCTCAAGTTACAGTAGCTTCTTAGACATGGAACACAGGTGGTAAATACTACATATCCAGGGGACCAAGAGTTAGTGTTTATAGACAGGCTAAATACCATGTTTTTCTTAGTACCATCCATCCCATTTTCTATTTTTCTGCCATTGTCACTGCAGAAGTGGGGAGGGGAGAGACAGAGTCCCAACAATAATTTGTAGGTTTTCTTTGATTCATCGATTCTGTTGAAAAAGGATTTCATTAGCTAGACACCAACTTACTAGTGATGAGTTGTTCGGTACTTAACTAGGCTGCTACTTGGTAAGTTGACCACCTATTGCTGAGATGATACTCCTTCTAGCACAGAAAAATCTGGGGCTACCCTGATATGGTTTTTGAGGACCCAGGATCGCGTTAATACATGACAAGGTATTGTAACCATATTTTTGTAGAGGAATGGCCTTTACAACCCATGAAATAAGATTAATTTGACATTTAGATGGCTAAAGTTCACATCTTCCAATTCTGAAATGAAAGCTCAGATTCAGGTCACTGAACTTTTACAAAAAAAGGGAAGAAAGGGATAAGGATACGGAAAGAGGTGATGTCATTAAATTAAGCAGTCCTTTAGGTGATGAAATGATGATTATTTTTCTTTCTGTCTGCATTTTAATATGGAGTGGAGAACAACTGGCTGATGTCCATCTGACTTTCTCCTTTGGCAACACATAATCAAATCTGGTTCAGTTCATAAGAAGACAGATTTGGTGAACTTAGTCTGGACTTTCAAACAATGAAAAATTAGTCCATCTCTACTGAGGAGGGATCCAAAAATTTTCATTCAGCAGGAGTGTTTACAGAGCAAGACTGAGTTATTTGGCTTAACAAAGAAGCCTAAATAGGACAACCCTGCAACCATGCTTGGCTCTGTTTTGCATGGTCTCACTTTCATAAACAACCCCATTTACAAATGTTTCCCATAATGAATCCAATGACAGACAAGACGATTAGCATTATGGTGAGAATATCTGTCCTCTGCTCTTATTAAATATTTCAAGCCTAAGCAAGAAAAACAGCACACAAAATTTTTTAAATGGCTAATCAAAGAAACCGCAATTATTTATCATTAATTCACACTAATTTAACCTAAGGATCTCAAACTGACAACATGAAATATAGTATTGCATATTCCAAAAATTGGAATGAGTGAGTTGCTTTCATCATATAAAAAAGTATGGAAATTGACAAGCAAATTAACATTCTTTTTTAATACTTTTAAATTTTTTCCATAGTCACATGATTTATGTTGTCTCCCTCCTCTCTTCCCTCCCCCCATTCTCCAGTTGACAAGCAAATGCATTGGGTTATACATGAATTATCACCCGAAACCTATTTTCATATTATTCACTTTTATAACAGGGTAATCTTTTAAAATCAAAACCCCAAACCATATACCCATATAAACCAGTGATAAATCATATGTTTTCTTTTGCATTTCTACTCCAACTGTTCTTTCTCTAGATGTGGATAGCATTCTTCTCATAAATCCCTCAGAATTGTCCTGGACCATTACATTGCTTTAAGTAGCAAAGTCCATTACATTTGATCATCCCACTATATTTCAGTTACTGTGTATAATGTTCTATTGGTTCTGCTATTTCACTCTACATTAGTTCATGTAGGTCTGTCCAGTTCTTATAGAAATCAAGTAATTCATTATTCCTTATAGCACAATAGTATTCCATCACCTTCATACTACAGTTTGTTCAGCCATTCCCCAATCAAAGGACACCTCCTCATTTTCCAATTTTTTTGCTACCACAAAAAGCGCAGCTATAAATATTATTGTACCAACAGGTCTATCTCCATTTGTTTAACTCTTTGGGGTACAAACCTAGTAGTGGTAATGCTGGATCAAAGGGTATACATTCTTTTAAAGCTCTTTGGCCAGTGGAATTGTTTGTCAGCTCTGGGAGTGGGGAGGGAAGTGAAGGAGAATATGAATCATGTAACCATGGAGAAATATTCCCCACAGAATGAATTAAATAATGTGAAAAAATAAAATAAGATAAAAATTTTAAAAATAAAGCCCTTTGGACATAATTCCAAATTGCCTTCCAGAATGGTTGGATCAATTTACAACTCCACCAGCAATGCATTAGTGTCCCGATTTTGCCACATCTCCTCCAACATTTATCATTTTCCTTTACTGTCATATTAGCCAATCTTCTAGGTAATCTTCCTCACAACAGGTGGTACCTCAGAGTTGTTTTGATTTGTGTTTCTCTAATCAGGAGGGATTTAGAACATTTTTTCATGTGATTATTGATAGTTTTGATCTCTTCATCTGAAAACTGCTTATTCATATGCCTTGACCATTTGTCAATTGGGGAATGACTTGTTTTCTTATAAATTTGATTTAGTTCTTTTAACATTGATTCTTAAAACACTAAACAAACAACAAACATAGCATAAACTTCTAGCCAAAACAGAATAATATGACAACCATTTTTAAGCCATTCTTCTCATACCTAGAATGCACTTTCTCAACAAATATTTTCAAAACCTAATTAATGAAAGATGCTACTACAAAAACTAAATATTCCTTTGTCCTCAAGGAGCTTACGTTCAAGGTTCTTCTCTTACTGTAAAAATTCTGCTGCTATTTAATGCTCTGATCTCCCCGCTTGAAAGTGTTCTTCATGACCTTAAATTACATGGGCCATTTTTTTTCATTTTCCTTTCATCACATTCTCTGTTGTATTATACTGATTTATATGCATCAACTGTGTATTCCCACTAATAGATTGAGGATAAGGACTGTGTTGTTCTCCATCTGTATATCCCTAGAATCTACTGTAATACCTTGCATATTGTTGGCACAATGTGGAATGAAATTCAATATAAATAACTTATATATACATATATAAAAATATAAAACTATTTGCAAAGTGCCTGCTGTGTTAGATGCTACCATTTAGACAAGATAGAATCTATGTAGATATATTGTTGTTCAGTCTTTTCAGTCATGTCTGACTCTTTGTAACTTCATTTGGAGTTTTCTTTGTAAAGACACTGGAGTGGTTTGCTACTTCCTTCTCCAACTCTCTTACAGTCTGGAACCTGCGGCAAACTGAATTTAATGACTTGCCCAGGATTATATGACTAGTGTCTGAGACCAGATTTGAACTCAGGAATATGAGTCTTCTTAACTTCAGGACTTACATTCTATCCACTAAGCCACACACCTAGCTGCCCCTATGTAAATATGGAGCTACAAAATAAAGTGATGAGGGAGAAGATCGAGTTGTTGGGTCCAGGAAAGCCTTCCCAGAGCAAAAAAAAAAAAAAAATGGGATTTGATTATATGCCCAGGAAACAGTTAAGTAAGTAATAACACAGAGATAAGAGAGAAAATAGAGAGAGCATGTTTAGGAGCAGAGATCACTACAGCTTGCTTAGAGTATTTAATACATGAAAAAAGAGCTAATGCTTAAAAGGCACCATATTTTGTGTGATCCTAGTGAGTCACTGAATGTCTCTCTGAACCTCTTTCTCCTTATCTACAAAATGAAGGGGATAGAAAAAGAGTGAATGAGATAATTTCTAAGGCCACACACACACACACACACACACACACACACACACACACATTATGATTCTATGTTCAACTTCACATTATAGCAGACAATATAATAAAGCTTTTTGCCTGCACCTATTTGCCAGTGACAGGTTAACATACTAAGTAAATTCTTAATAATCAGTGAAAAAATTATTTGAGGCAATTAATTGCTTTAGTAAAGTAGAATAGAAAGTAAATCCACAAAAATCATTAGGACTAATTTTTTTTTAAACCCTTAACTTCGGTGTATTGTCTCATAGGTGGAAGAGTGGTAAGGGTCAAGAAGAATGGGGGTCAAGTGACTTGCCCAGGGTCACACAGCTGGGAAGTGGCTGAGGCTGGATTTGAACCTAGGACCTCCTGTCTCTAGGCCTGACTCTCAATCCACTGAGCTACCCAGCTGCACCCAGGACTAATTTTTTAAAAAAGAAGAATTTCTATAAAGATAAGAAAAGTCTGAAAGAAATAGAAATTCCATTCAAAATAACCTCAAAATGCAATAAATAATAATGGTATGTCCAAACCAGGAGCACTGAATACTTATCTTCCTTTATTTTTATGAAGAGTATGACATAGTTATATAATCTAGGAATTAATTTACCTACACACTCACAAGATTCATATAAATATAACTAAAAAACACTTTATAAAAAAAAAGAGGAAGACAAATAACCAGAGAGAGATCCCAGTGCTTTTAGTTGGATATTAGGGATATAAGAAAAGTTATGACATCATCTAAACTTGTTTTAAAATTTACAAACTACTAAGGGAATACTTTGCTGATGGGAGATTATACATTGGTATAATGAACACCCAGGAGAAGGTATTCCTTTTGCCAATGCAAATAGGTCCCATCTCAGCAATTTGCAATATTAGAGATTTGCCTAGACATTGGGAGATTAAGTAATTTGCCCTGAATAACAGAGCCAGAATGTGTCAGAGTCAGTTCCAAGGCTGACTCTTTCCTCTCTAGACCATAGTAAATTTCACTGAGCTAAGCACTTTATTGAACTAAACATAAGAATAACAAAATTAATATGTAGGAACAAGAGATATAGAATCTATAGAGAAATAATGAAAAAAGGAGAAATAAAAGGTGAAATTGCATTACCTCAAACTATATTATAAAGCAAAAATAATCAAAACTATTGGTTCTGATTAATAAATAGAAAAGACAAAAAAGATTAGATAAACAGGAACCACAAATATTGTTTCTAAATATAGTAGCATAGAATTTAATAAACACAATAACATATACTTCAAGGGAAAAAGACTACCTTTCAAACAGGAACTGTGGGGAAAACTGAACTTAGTGCAGTATCTTCTATCATATACCATAACAAACTCTTAATGGATATGCAGCATTATAAGATCATATAAAAATATGTAGGAAAATGAAAGGATCTACTTTTTGCAATGAAGGACAGAATTCATAAACAAAGGGTTAAGGAAGACCTTAAGAGAAAAAAATAGAATATGCTTAAAGTTAAAAAAACTTTTATATGAACAAAATCAATGAAGATAGAGTAAGATAATAAGCATGGGAAAAATATATGCATCATATATAATTAATAAAAATCTAAGCTATTTAAGAAAGAACAAAAAAATTAAGGCCAAAAGCCATTTCCCAATAGATAACCAAAGAATATGAGCAGTTCTCAAATAAAGAATGATAAACAACCAATGACCATATAAAATATGCTCAAAATTTTCATTAATAAGGTAAACAAATTAAAACATGATCTCTGGCATCATGTAAATTGGAAAAATTACCCCCAAAAGAATAAAAACCATATGTATATATACATGTATATATATATATATACACACACAATTATATAAGAAAATGAATAAATTCAACTCACATAATTTGACTCAGCACTCTCACTACTGGTCTTACATTCTTACTGACTGATGTCAAAGACAGACAAACGTCTGACTCATACAAAAATATTCGTAGCAATACTTCTTTTGGTAGCAAAGATTTGAAAACAAAGTGAATGGCATTGAATTGGAAGTGGAATAAAAAATTAGGGCATATGAATATAATCAAATACTTTATATAATAAGAAATTATCAATCTGATAAATTCAGAGAAACACAATAAGATTTCCATGAACTGATAAGTTAAATTAGGGAAACAAAAAGAACAAAATGGTGTCTGCAACAATGTAAACGAAAAGATCACTTAAAAAAAAAAGATGAACTCAGTAATAGACAAAATCAATAATGGTCCTAGAAAATCAATATTGGAAAATAACTCTTCCTTTTGGCAGAGGTCAGGAAGAACTAGAATGGTGTATATATCACCATACATAGTCACTGTATTTGTTGGTTTTTGTTCAACTCTTTTTCTTTTATATGAGAAAGGATTCAATTTCAAGGAGAAGTAGAGAAGTTTTTATCCCAGAAATGCCTGATATTTTAATTTAAGAAAGATAAACTAGTTATTAACCTGGCAAAGAGGATCAATGTCAGGGTCAGAATGACCTGGATTCAAGCCCTTTCTTTCTGTTTGTGTGATCCTGGGAAAGATACTTAATCTCTCAGTGCCCCAAGGCAACTCTTAAGATCATGAATGGCAGAAAAATTGCTAATATGAAATAAATGTCTTTTCTTGAAGAACAATACACTAATGAACTCACAGGGTTGGACCATCATATACATATGTAATATATTTCTACATATATACTTATTTCTTAAAAGAAGCTTTTTACACCAACCATGATAGAATGCAAAGGAGATCTTCATTCAGTAACTATGAAGAGCAACCAGATAGCACAGTGGATAGAGAGCCTGGGCTGGAGTTGAGAGGACCTGGGTTGAAATCTGGTCTCAGACACTTCCTAGCTGTGTAACTCTGTGCAAGTCATTTGACCCCATTTGCCTTGCCTTTGCCCTTCTGTCTTAGACAGAATGTAAGGGGTTTCTTTCTTTTTAATCCTATCACGATTCCTCCCAACAGAAGCAGAGCTTCCCAGATTATAACAGAAAGAAACTTAGACATAGAAAGAACCATAGAGGTTGCCCATTCTAACCAAAACATATGTCTGACCTCTAATACTATTGAAGAATCCTCAGTCAGCCTCTATTTGAAGACTCCGCTATTTCCAAGAAAAACATACTCCATAGCACTCCAAAAGTCCATCCCCTTCTTTTGCATTCTTACACCTTACTTGCCTCCATGTACTCTGCCACCCAGTGGCCTTAGCCTCCTTGCTGTTCCCCACACATAAAACTATTTTTTGACTATAGGCATTTTCTTTTTTTTTTCTTTTTTTTTTTAAAAACTCTTACTTTCAGGCTTAATAGGAACTCAAAGACAGAGGGGCAAGGGTCAGGCAAACCGGATTAAGTGACTTTCCCAGGGTCACCCAATTAGGAAGGGTCTGAGGTCAAAATTAAACCCAGGTCCTCCCAAATCCAAGCGTGGTGCTTTAGCCACTGAGCCAACTAGTTGCCTCTGACTATGGGAACTTTCAATGGCTGTCCCTCAGGCTTGGCTCTCTTCCTCCTCATCTCTGCCTCCTGGTTATCTTTGAAGTTTCAGCTAACGGGCTAACTTCTGCAAGAAGCCTCTCCAAATTCTTCCTAATCTTAGTGCCTTCCCTCTAAAATCATCTCTAATTTATCCTGAATATATCTAATTTGGGCATAATTTTTTGCAAGTTGCCTTCCCCATTAAACTATGAACTCCTTAAGAGCAAAGACTATTTTTTTTACTTTTCTTTGTATCCTAATACGCTATTTAAAATTCAAGCAAGAATATTTTCCATTGTGTAAGACTATAAGTGATAGGTACTAATTACATTTGAACTTTTGAAAACATTTCTGAAAGCATTTTCTTAGATTTGTCTCATTTGTTGAACTTTCCTATCATGTCAGCATTAAGAAAAAGAATATACACCTCCAGAGAATAGGTTCAGTGAAGTCATCTATTATCAGATGCCTGTAAAAAATAGTCCATTTTATTGTTAGGTTTTTTCCTGTTATTTACCTCATTAATTTTCTTTTTTTGTGCATCAATCTTATTAACACCAGAACAAGAGAATATAACGTATATTAAGTGGTGAGTTTACTATGACTTTAGTTGGTTTTCCACTATCAATAGCTTGATGATGACTGGAGGAACAAGTACTCTCTCTCTGGCTTATTTCAATCATGGAAGGTGATATCCTGGGCTATATCTTGGACCCTATACTTTTATATATTTCTTAGAAGAGGCTTACCTTTGCAATTTCAGCATTTTGATCAGTTTAGTATGCTTTGATGACTACTATGTGCTCACACTGTTGACCTTAGGTTTCCCTATCATTTCCAGATGCAGTAGTCAGTTTGTTTCTGGTTCTGCATCTGTTTCCTGACTTTTAGTCATCTATATAAGACTTGTTCTTGATTTAATTCAACATTTATTCTCTCTCTGATTTATTATTTCTCTAATTCATCAAACTTATGTTTGACTCATATTCCTATTTTCCAAATTGTTTGCAACATATTTATTTTATTCCAACTATAGAAAATGAATATGTTTTATGCTCCTTCATTTGGCTTCTTAGTAAAGATAATAAAAAAGTCTGATACTCATGGAAAACCACTTGCATACATCTCCCTTGATAGCATTCATGCTCCGGGCTTGATTCAATTAAGTAAATATGTATTAATCACTTTTATATGAAAGATAGTTACAAACAGTAGAAATTTAAAACAGAATCCCACCTTTCAAGGAGTTCATAATTAATCTAGCACTATTAAGCAACTACTATGCGCTAGGGTCTGATAAAACAAAAACAAAAATGAAGCGTTTGAAAATAAATATATGGAGAATCTGGTAAAAAATAAATATAAAGTAAAGTAGAAGGGCACTAAAAGCTGAAGAAATCAGGAAATCTAATAAAGGAAGATACACAAGTTAGCACAGAAGCATGTCATAAATGCAAAGGAATAAGCCAGGTAGAAAGCTATGAAAAATTAATGAGAGAGATCTCTCTCATGACACAGTCAGAAAGAGCATCAGGAAAGTTTCATGAAGGAGGTGGCCCCTTCAAGGTCGGCTTTGAAGAGGAACAGCTAGGTAGCACAGTGGATAGGGCAGACCAAGGTTTAAATATGAGCTCAAATACTTCCTAGCTGTGTGACCCCAGATAAGTCACTTAACCCCAGTTGACTGGCCCTCACCATACTTAGTATCAATTTCAAGGCAGAAGGTAAGGGTTTAGGGGGGAAAAAGGTTGAACTTGAAGGAAAGGAGGGACTTCATAGGTAAAAATTTGTAATAGTAGAAGGCATTTCTAGCCATATACTTAATAGAACAAAATTCTAGTACAATTTTAAAAAAAGATAGATAACACCTATAATTAAGAGAATGCATACATTATCTGTACACGGTAAACAACTAGTAAGGTTGCTGGGGCAACACTGCTATTTCACAGGGAATTTCTCCTAATTAACTCTGATAAAGAGGAAACCCCTCTTATTCTCTATTATTGACATACATCAAGAACTGAAACGTGATTTTTTTCCATATGTAGGATATGATCTTTTCCCATAATTTTATAATAAGCTCTCAAGAACAGTTCTATTTCACTATTTCCTATGTGAGAAGAAATGGACTCTTGTCCTTTCCTTGAACGAATGAAAGAAAAATTCTTGTGAGGGAGAGAGAAGGGGGCATGAAAAGGGTATTAGCCTTAGAACAACCATAATTGAAAGTTAGGTGGTCAGGCAAGACAGTGGGATCAAGACAATAATCCAGACAGGACACATAAGTTCAACTACTAAAGCTCTTCAGGCTGCACAAAAACCCATCCATTTTTTCTCTTCCAAGATGAATGAGGCAAACAGATGTTACAGATTCCTCAAGGAAGTCCCCGGATGACCCATGATCCCACAATCTTTCCAAGATTTAATCTTCCAATGCCAGCCAGAAAGATGTCAAACACAGGAAAGAGATTCCAGAACTACACATATACAAATGCTACTAACGTAAGCCCTTTGGCCTACTTTCCACAGCTCTCTGAAGATATAAACTGTAAAAGAGAAGTGAGGGACACTAGACCAAAGAATGCCCTGGAAAGAGTATTTTCTTCTGGTGCTCTAAAAACAACCAAAATTGTAGCCCCACCAGCTGTTGGTTTCTATATCAGGCCCTGGAGTTCAAAGCTATGGGTCAATTTCTCCTCAAATTTATGATGAAGTAGAGAGGAGATTGTTTCAGGGGTACTCACAGGGGTTCCAGGAGGGACAGCTGAGTAGGGACAAATGGCCTCCTTGGCACAACTTTCAAAGCCTAGAAACCTGGGATAAAGGATTAGAAATGAATAGGGAGATATGAATGGAGAAACCCAGCAGCACCATAACCAGACTCCTGCTAAGATGAAGCTGTTGGCTAAACTCATCAAGCTTTTAACAGGTCCATAGATCAAGAAAGGAGGTGAGAAGGACACCAGGCTACTCAGCAGTCAGTTAAGCTGTCTATGGCAGCAGCTCACTAATTGTTCATGGTCTGCCACTCAAAGACAAGAATCTCTATTTGAGGTAGGTCAAGGTCAGAGCTGTCCTGTTGAATTTATTGCTGAGCATTTAAAGACTCATGATCTGACTCCCGCCAATTTTTCCCCAAGCTGATAACACATTACTCTCCATAATGCATGCTGGACTCCAGCCAAATGGACCTCCTTGTTCTTTTTCCTTCATGCCATTTCTTCTTCTGGCTTTCTTTCTCTTCCCAGACTTGTCCTCCATACCTGGAATGCTCTCTCTCTGTCTCACTCTCTCTGACTCTGTCTCTCTGTGTCTCTCTTCATCTCTTCCGGTGGGGATCCCTAGTTCCTTTTAAAGCCCAATTCTTTTTTTATTTCCCAAATTAATTCTGGCATCCTCAATTACCTTGTATTCCTTTATTTATTTTTTTAATTTCTTTAATCTGTCACCTGCTATGCCAACCTACTCAGAAGAATGTTAGCTCTGTGAGTGAAAGGGACTGAATTTTTTTTGCTTTTGGTTATCTGGCACTGTGCCTGAAACTTTTTAAATGTTTGCTTAATTAACGGGATTTGGTAGAAAGGTAGTTGGAGAGATCCCTGTGAACAACCTGAACTCTTGTATTGTTTTAGGGGATAGTATTTGAGCCCTAGAGATTGTGAAAAGCCAGACCACCCTTGGAGTAGCTCCCACCTCCAGCCCCTGGACATAATATTCTTGCTTGGCCCCTCCAGGATATCTGTTCCTACAGCAGTAGCAGCTGCTATAAAGCTGGTATGAGCCAGGAGTCAGGTGTCAAGTCATCCAAGGTCCAAAAGTTATTATTGGCAGCCAGAGCAATAGCAACAGTTGGCATAGCAGCCGGGGAGATGGGCCACAAAACAGCAAGGCTCAAAACAATGAGCTAAAAAAGCATCTCCCTCTCTCAATACCCTTCTCCTCATCCACTCTCTTTATATTCTGGCTCAGTCCCTGCACTAAAAGATGGTCACTTCAGTAAGGGATTATTATTCTTTTCTTAATTCTCCAACCTGAAATAAAATACTCTAAAGAATAAGAGACAGTCAGGAAAGGGCAGTACTTCAAATCCAGTTTAAGCTACTGGAGCACTAAATGAGGGGCACAAAGCTGCTTATAAAAAGAATTCATTTGGCATTACCCATTATCTATTTTATGTTATTTTAAGTTTTAAGACTGAGATAAAACATACTAGGGTGTACCTAAATCAAGGGATAAAAAGCAAACAATTTAAGAGAAAAGTAACATAAGCCCTTTCTGAACTGTTTTAAACAAGTACATACTGACACTAATTACAACAGTCTGTATGTGCTGGATCACTTGATGACATCAATTAAGTGGCAGTAAGAAAAGAATCTAACCCACAGATTACTAAATTACACATAAAATATTCTGTTCATTTAAAATTCTGTGACATTTCAGAAGGGTATAAAATAATACGCATTTGAAATAACAGATAAACCAATAAATATTTTTTTAAAAAACAACATTTTAATCCCTAATGTCAAGCACATAGAAAGGGAGCACTTAGGTGGCATAGTGGATAGAGCATTGGCCTAGAGTCAGGAGGAACCATCTTCCTGAATTCAAATATGGTTGGAGATGCTTACTACCTGTGTGAGCCTGAGCAAGTCATTTATCCCTATTTTCCTCACCCATAAAATGGGTTGGAGAAGGAAATGGCGAATTTTTGCAAAGAAAATCATAAATGTGATCATGAAAATTCAGATACAGTTGAAAAATGACTGAACAATAAATGTGCTGGGAATTGTGTTAAGCATTAGAGATACGAAGAAAGGCTAAAAAACATTCCCTATCTTCAAGCAACCCCAATTCTAATGGGCTAGGCAGCGAGCAAGCATTGAAAGAGAGAGGAAAAGCCTTTTGTTTTCTCCGTGAGCGGAGATTTGATCTGAGACTTTGGACTCTACAAAAAACAGTCAGAATGCAGGTAAAATAAATATGACATCCCATCTTACCATAAAGTTCCTTAAGGGATGTGGGATTGTGTTATTCCTGTGTTCTCTCAAATTGGGTTGGCTAAAAGGTTGGCACAAAGGTAGTTACCACAGAGGAAGATCATGAGAAAGCCAGACAGCACAATTACGGGTTGATTTAGCTTCCATTACTTTACTCAAACCACTGAAAGAATGAAAGATGGGTTGAATTAGAAATCTATTCCCAGGTGATAGAACTGCGACTCAAACATAAGCTGAAGAACCAATGCTTGTATCACAAAACACACACACACACACACACACACACACACACACACACACACAGCTTTTTTCTTGAAAATCATCTCCTTTTTCCACCAGCAGTACAAGGAATGCATAGGGCTATTAAATAGCTTTCCATTCTATTTTAAATCTTTATTTTCAACTTTTTTGTGTTTGTTTTCCTGGTCTAGACCTATGACCTCTTTGGAACTGCTTTGACTACTTCTCTTGTAATCATCTTGTAGTCTTGTCGTCATCATACTTGCGTCTTGTAGTCATAGAGAACTTTGAGACGTAGTGCCTTGCCCACAGTCATACAGATGGAGGCAGGACTTGGCCCCACATTTTCCTAACTCCAAGGCTGGCCATTTGTGATGTATGAGATTCTGCTTTCTCTCACTTTCCAACTTTTTTAAAGATATATGTAGCTCAGGAGCCATCAGCCCTTTACTGAGTCCCCCAAATTGGCTAATGAGGTTTTTATTTATTTTGTCAGCTAAATACTCTCTGAACCCTTGCTCACAAGCCCCGACAACTACACTTTACTTCTTACCAGTCATTTAGATGACTCACGCAATTCAAAAGAAAGACATTTTAATTAAACAGTGGGGTGAATAATATAATATCCATAACTGTGCTACATATTACAATAATGTTATATTGTATCTTAATGTTATATATTATTTTTAATAACATGTAGTCTTTTCTCCATAAACCATTAATGAACTATTTTGACCAATGCATGCACATTCAGTGGGGAGCATGTACCTTTTTAGGAATTATGTGTGAAATATCCATACCAGAAGAACACGTGAAGCCAGAGCACCTGCATAAAGAAATACACACATAGGGAACACATGGGGCCGAGACAGATCACTTCGTGACTCTGAGATTGCAAGTAACAACATCTTCTGATTTTGTTGGGCTGCTCTCAGCTGGACCTAATCTCCACCAGGCATTGCTCCTTCTTCCTTATTCTCCAGAACCCCTAATACCTTGGATCCATTATTATTCTGAGGTCACAGCTACTTCACTAACCCTTTTCACCACCTCCTCAACACTAGAGTTGCAATTATTAGTAATTCTGTCCCCAGTAGAGAAGACCACATCTATTCTTATCCAGCATTCTTAGCAAATGACAGAGGCTTATTTCCACAGAGCAAAGGCTTTAACTATCCTCAATTAGCTTTGTTGTTATTCAGTCCTTTTTGGTTGTATCTGACTCTTCATGACCCCAGTTGGGGTTTTCTTAGCAAAGATCCTAGAGTGGCTCACTGTCTCTTTATCCAACTCCTTTTTCAGATGAGGAAACTGAGGCAAACAGGGTTAAATGGATTGCCCAGGATCACACAGCTAGTAAGTGTCTAAGACCAGATTTGAACTCAGGAAGATATTTTCCTGACTCCAGGTCCAGCACTCTGTCTACGTGGCACCCAGCTCCCTGGGCAGCTTCCTATCATCTCCAGAGCCAGGATGTACCAGGAGCCCCTCCAGGAAAGGCAGAACAGCAATTGTTGGGTTAACCATAGAATTCTTTTTTTTTTAACCCTTGTACTTCGGTGTATTATCTCATAGGTGGAAGATTGGTAAGGGTGGGCAATGGGGGTCAAGTGACTTGCCCAGGGTCACACAGCTGGGAAGTGGCTGAGGCTGGGTTTGAACCTAGGACCTCCTGTCTCTAGGCCTGACTCTCACTCCACTGAGCTACCCACCTGCCCCTAACCATAGAATTCTAAGAAGTTATGTTATCTAAATAACAATCAAATTGGCCATAAAATACTGAGAGCTTTGAACTTTTTCCTATTTTCTCTAACAGTGTTATCATGACCTTCTTAACTGTGTCTTTGACATCTCTGCATAGAAGAATCACAATAGTGCCACAAATAAGTAAATGAGAGAAATATTAAACAAATTCAATCTGACAGATATTTATTTAGTACACACAATGTTCATGGGGCACTATGGTTGCCTGCAGGGGAAGCCAAAGTCAAAAATGAAAAGATAGTGAATCCTCAAGGATGACATAAAAAAAAAAAAATACATACTGATTTTAGTTAGAGGATCTGGCCTGTAATCCTGTCTGATACTTATGGGAAAAGCATTTCTCTAGGTCTCAGTGTTTCATGTGTAAAAGGAGAAGGTTATCAAACTCAATGACCTCTAAAATCTCTTGCAGCTCTTAATCTACCCTCCTATTTGTAGACTCAAGATTATTACAAAGGGACAGGTAGGTGGCTCAGTGGTTTGAGAGTCAGGCCTGGAGTCGAGAGGATTTGGGTCCCAATCTGGCCTCAGATAGAAGCCTCTAGATCTGCGTGATCCTGGGCAAATACTTAACCCCAATTGTCTAACCTTTACTACTCTTTTGCCTTAGAAACAGTACACAGTACCGATTCTAAGACAAAAAAATGAGGATTAAAAAAAAATTACTTGTGGACCTTCCTTTGTCTTATGCATGTACATATATATAAATATCATAAATATTTACAGCCCACTAGTGGATTTTTAACTTGCCTTGGAATCAATATTTGTATCAATCTTAAGGCAGAAGGTAAGAATTTTAAAAAAAAAAAGATTATTTCAAAGCATCTAAGAACTTAAAAGTTTAATACTGATAGTCATCATTTACTAAGATTTTCTATCTAAATTCAATCCATAAATCAATAAAATTGCCCAGCCCTGATCTGAATGTCTAGCATTTTTAAAATTAAACCACAACTCAGAAAAATATCTTTTTGTTTCCTGTAAATAGAAAACTTTGTTGTGTTGCCCAACCTTTCCAAGCTTCTAAAGCATAGTCCTTTGAAGGTAGATTAGATGTTTGCTAATAAGAGAAATAGTAAAAGAAGCAAGAGGACTTTCCTCTGAGTTGGTAGAAGAGATGCAAGAGCTCTGGCAGTTTTAACTTTCCATTTATGACAGGAAAGAAATGCAAAGTCTATTCAGAGAAAATGCCAGAGTAATTTTTTTTAATTTACAAAGGAAAAGTGCTTTAAGACAGATGCCATGATTTTTTCAAGCTGAAAGATCTTTGCTATTCCTTTGCCAAAAAAATAATAATAATTGAGACTTATCCTATATGTCTTACACATGCAACCAAAGAAACAGCTTCAGGACAGACTGCTTCAGTCTTTTATTGCTAAAATGATAGAGTTCAGTCTATTTTTCAGTCATTTCTGACTTTAAAATCACTAGCAGAGGCATCTAAGGGTTGAGGATTGACATCCAGGCCAATATATCAGACTTTTGGGGTTCAAATGTGGTCTCTGACACTTCTTACCTCTGCAACCCTGGGCAAGTTGCTTAACCCCCATTTCCAATCTTTGCCACTCTTCTGCTTGAAACCAATACAATGTATTGATTCTAAAATAGATGATAATGGTTTAAAAATCACTAACAAAATGTAATTGACTATGAAACAAAAACTAACTGCAATGATCCACCTTCATTGAGGATGCGTGTGTGTGTGTGTTTAATGCCAGCCATGACCTTTTAAGGAACTGCAAAATTATTCAATGGTAGCTTTAATCCTTTTATCTCCAGAATTATTCCTTAAAGCTGAATAGTCCTCCAAAGAAAATTTTGTTAAAATATTTAGTTTCCTTTATATATATATATATACATATATATATATATTTGTTTGTTTGTTTGTTTGTTTATTTATATCAAGTTTCTTAACTCCTAATACTTTCCCACTTTGGGCCAATTGTTACCTGAGCCAGCCTCTTTCCTTTTGGATGCAGCTGTGTTTGTTTCTGAGAGCTACCTTCTCTAGAAGACATCCCTCCACCCACAGTTATCCTCTTGACCAAAAGGAATTAATTTTTTAAACGCCATTTATAAAGAGGAGAAAAGTATATGTTTCATTAAAACTTTGAGTCTAAAAGAAAGACTGTATTTGTGCCTGAGATTAGACAAAAATGAAACAGAGAGAAAGAGGAAGCAGGAGAAGGGAGGGAAAGTGTGTTTCTGTCATCGTTTTTTAGATATCATCATATCAACATCTTGAGCAGAAAAAAAATGAGCTTCTAAAACAGAGGGGAAAAAAATTAGAGACTGCCTAGATTTCTTCTCTCTTGGTTGTATTTCCTTCCCTGGTTGCCCCTTTTGCCATTCAAGACAAACACTTTTCCTCATCTGTAATTGCTAGACAAGCACATAATGAGACATTTAAATGGAGAACATGTGTTCCGGAGTGACAAGACTAGAAAAAAATGTATCTAACACCACACATGCAGAACCATCCAGTGGATTCCATTCATATCCAAGTCTACAAGATGGGTTTCAGTCTCTATTGTTTCCCCAGTTTGTTTCCTTATCTGACATTTTTCATGCCATCCTTAAAGGGAGTTTTATTGTTGTTTGCTTGTTTTGTATTTTTTAAATCTTAGCAGTGCTAGCCATTAGAGTTAAATTGGCCATGGATCTTGACAAACCTTGACTCTGTTGATACAAGTTTAGTTGGTGGTCACATCTCAGTCCTCCATGAATATTTTCCATATTACGAGGACTGCTGGATCCTTTCAAGAACAGGCAAACAATTTCTCACAGGGTGTCTAGAAATTGGGTGGTGGAGGTGATTCTGATCAGGAATTAAATGTCTTGCCAGAACTCTGTGGGAGAGACTGCCTGCCAACACACTGCTTGGCTCAAGATGCTGCTAGTCTTTCACATCAATGAGCATTCAATCCATTTATCATTTTGTAGTAAATAACAGTAGGCACAATCTTTAATCAGAAGACACTTGACTTTTCAAATATTTCAACAGATGGTCTGGATAATTTGATAGAAAGTAGCAGTCCTGCGGAAGTCTCTACTTCCTACACCTGCATACAGCAGCAGCAAATAATGCCAGCTCTTAAACAGAGATATTTTTGAAAACTGAATATTCATTTTTCCCTTAAAGCTATTCTTTTTCTATGCTTCTCCAGATTGGAGTCACTGAAAAGCAGACATCAATCTTTAACAAGGAATGGCCTTGGGGGACAGTTGGAATAACTCCTTTGTTGTGTCATCTTTTAAAAAGATGGAAAATAAGAACACATTTCCATTGTTTATAAATTGAGATCAGTTGTTTGGAATTGCCTTAACTTAAAAAGTTTAAGTTCTTTTCAATCTCTCATTGTGAACTATAAAAATCACATAGTCATCCTAAAGTTTTGCCCCCAAATAATGTCTTAACAAATCTCTAAAATTATTCTCAAACTCATCCTCTCTTTTACTCTTTCAACTATCATTTGTCTCCTGACCTCACTTTATCTCTTGCTTGGAAAACTGCCATGGCTTCTTTTTTTTTTCTTTTCCTTTCATGTATTTTATGGGGTTACCTTTTGAGTTCCAATTTTTCTCCCTCCCTAGCATCTAATTCTGCATTACAGAAGGCCACATTCAACATAGATATATATGTTTAACCATAAAATACATACTTCCATATATCAGTTCTTTTTTTCTGGAGGTAGATAGCATTTTCCTTCATAAGTTCTTCATTGTTGACATGAATGATCATCTTAATCAGAATAACTCAATCATTCACATTTGCTTTTCAAACAATATTGCTATTACTTTACACAACATTCTCTTGGTTCTGCTCATTTCACTCTGCATTATTTCATGCAAATCTTTACATGTTTTCCTAAAACTAACCTGATCATCATTTCTTACAACACAGTGGTATGACATCACAATCATATTTTGTTGTTTTTGTTATTCCTTCATTTCAGTCATGTCTGATTCTTTGTAGCCCTGTTTTGGGAGGTTTTCTCGGTAAACCTATTAGAGTAGTGTGCCATTTCCTTCTCTGGCTCATTTTACAAATGAGGAACTATGGCAAACAATATCAAGTGATTTGCCCAGGGCCATATAGCTAATAGGTGTCTGAGGCTGAATTTGAACTCATGAAGATGAATCTTCTTAATTCCAAGCCCATTGTTCTATCCCCGTAACACCACCTAACTGCCCTTGAGGCAATTTACAATGAGGCAATGTACAATTTACAAAATTACAATTACAATTTACAATTACTTACACCTAGAGAAAGAAGAAAAAGAAAGAAGCAGTTGGTACCCTCTAAACTCTAAAATCAGCAAATTAGCCATCTATTAAAAAGAAGACTACAAGTTCTCAAAAAGCTGAACACGGGGAAAAAACACATAAAAACATAGAACATAGAAAAAAAACATAGACCAGAGAAAAAGAAAGGGGAAAAGCCTTTCATTCTTGCAAGCCATCCTTTAAGTTACTCTAAACCAGTGATTCCCAAAGGGGGCACCACGGCCCCCTGGTGGGTGCTGCAGTGATCCAGGAAAGTGGTGATGGCCACAGGTGCATTTATCTTTCCTATCAATTGCTATTAAAATTTTTTTTAATTAATTTCCAGGGGGCTAAGTAATATTTTTTCTGGAAAGGGGGAGGTAGGCCAAAAAAGTTTGGGAACCACTGCTCTAAACAGATAGATGGATAACATAAAAAAGTAGCTCTATAAACCTTCAAAGGCATCTCAGCCATTCCTGTAAGCAATTCTAGTGCTAAGTGACAAAGGGCACATGTCAGAAATCAAAGCTGGGCTTTACCAACCGGAATGAGTGGAGCAGCACTTATAAGTGATTGGGCACCATAGTCACATCCAGGAAGTTACTTGGAGGGGAATCAGAATCCAACCTGGCATATTAGCCACCTCAAAAGCCTTTCAAAGTATATCAACTATGCTGTCAACCAAGACACTGATAAAAGCGGTTAAGAAAACAGAACTGAAGTGTGCCACCAAGACCTCAATGAATCTCCCAAATGGGGATTTCAGGTACATTAGAACAATGTTAGAAGTTGTATTGAATAGCTCATAAACTCTTGCCCTCCTCCCTGAGCCCCGAAGATTATGCCTTGTCCAACTCCTCATAGTGATTCCTGTTTCCTAGGTTCATATTTTAAGGCTGAATCCAGTAGGATGAAATTTAATCAGAATAAACATATATGGGTACAAAAACAATTTCACAAATAAAAAATAGGGGAGCTGTAGTTTAGACTGCAATTTATCTGAAAAAGATCTGAAAAAGAAAAAAGGTTTTTGTGGACTGTAAGTTCAGTGCAGGGCAGTAGCAATGATGTGGCACTAAAAAACAAATCACCACAAATACAATCCTGGGCTCCATTAAAGGGGATGTAGCTTCCAAGAATACAGAAGTGTGGGCTTGGACTCATAACTGGGACTGTGTTCTACAGAAATGGAATTAAGTAATGGACCTTTCCTTTCTTCCCCTCCTCAGTGGTACAAATGAAGACAGGATTGAAAGGGGAGTTGGGGGCAAGGGGAGAGGAATTTTGCCTCCCAAGTACCAGAGATTTGTATATTTGTAAATCAGCCTTTGTAAAAACTAATATAACTAATTGGTGGTTAAATGGACCTGCTGAAGTCTCTCTTTCTGTAATGCTTTTCTACAAAGTCTTCCCTAATTCTTTTCCCTTCCTTAACTGCCATTATCGAATCCTTGCTGTTCTTCTACCTGAGAACCAATAGACAGTATTGGTTCGGAGACAGAAGGTAAGGATTTTTTTTAAATTACTTATGGACCTTTTTTTTGCATTTGTCTTATATATCATAAATATTTATAGCCTGCCAGTGTTTTTTTAACTCCTTTCGAGCAAGGACTGCATTATATTCTTCCTTAATCTAGCCCAAAGTCGAGCATAGGATGTTGTCAACAAATTACTTTTGGTTAAGAACCAAGATTTCTTAAATTGCTTTCCTAGACTTGGACCAGCATCTCTGCATCAAGCTGAAATGCAGCATCTGTCAGCAGAACAGCTAGACACCCACTGACACATAACTTGCAGTTACAAGTTGTGTTGGAGAATAGTAGCTGCAGCCACAAGGACTCAGAGCTCTCAGAAAACTAGTGGCCATGGATGCACAATGGAGATGGCACAGCGACCAGAACAGCGGACCCTACCCAGAGATCTCCTCGTGTGAGAATACCAGCATCTGATCATTTTTATTGACCCATGGATAACAACAACCACCACACGGTGGACTACCAAGGAGGATGACACTCATACAGTACTCTGTATTATCACTTTTGCTTCCCAAAGCCAAGAAAAACATGAAATGCAAAAGATTCAAAAACACAGGCTTACAGTTTGGTTTTCAAATAAAAAATCTGGTTGAAATTTTCCAGGACACACTCTGTCCCTGATAAGAAAGTCAAAATCACTCAGGGTGTTAAAGGGAAGACCAAGTAGGACACCCACAACAGAACAATAAGACCAATCAACAAAATCCTTATAAAAGATCAAATTTTCAAGTTCAAAAGACGGTTACTTGCTTTGCACAAAGAAGGAGGCCTACAGACACTTTGGAGTCAATAATTCACTACTGGGAAATAATTTGGGCATTAAGAAAAAGAGATTCTACCTTCTAGGACCTTCTTCTGTTAAGTGACGGTGCTCTGTGGAAGAAGAGGAAAGAAATTTTCTGAGGAAGGTCAAAGAAATGGACTCACTAAATGAACTGCAGTCAGAAAAAATGAGGGTAACAGTCCAAGGCTCATCTCCTTTTTGAAACAAACCCCAGATGACAATGATAAGATGTACTTGAAACAAAGTGTTTTAACTTATTTTTCTCCTTAGGACTCTATTCTATGGGTCAGCTACATCTACAGATTGCTTTGCTGGAGTTTAAACAAAAGTTCTTAAACACATATTTATCTTTTATCAGACACCACATTTTGCTAAGGAACAAGGTGTCTTGTCATTTTTCTACAGAAAATCTTTTTCCTGGACTGTTTGATTTAGGTCAACCTCAATGTTTGACACATTTTTTTTTTGTTAGTTTAAAAAAACACTATGGGGGCAGCAAGGTGGCTCAGTGGATTGAAAGTCAGACCTAAAGATGGGAGGTTCTAGGTTCAAATCTGGCCTCAAACACTTCCTAGCTGTGTGACCCTGGGCAAGTCACGTAACTCCTAGTGTCTAACCACTCTTCTGCCTTGGAACCAATTCACAGTATTGATTCTAAGATGAAAGGTAAAGGTTTAAATTTTTTTTAAATATTACACATCATTATATGATTTTTCACTGTTCTGAGTGCTCCTTTATTTCTAACTTGCTAAAAACTTGTTAACCAATCTCTTGGCAAGTTCCTCCCAGGGTCACCATTTTGGGACTGGTCTAAAGGGCAGTCATGTTTCTTCCCCTCCTATTTGTGTTTCTAATCCTATTGATTTGCTGCCATGCCTCAACTTTCAAAATTATGTCATTATAACAACTAATACCAATCTAACCTAGAAGGAGAAATGAATAAATTCAATTTACTCCCTTCCTGGAAGAGGTTAGGGACTTATTAGGGATATGGAATATTATACTACTTTCAATTCTGGTTGGTATATTGATTAGTTTTATGGATCTTCTTTTTTTAATTCTTTCTTTTCTATTCTTTGTTTCAAGGGATGGTTCTTTGAGTAAGTAAAGGAGCATAATTTATTTGAAAATAAAAGTCATATGAAAGCAAAAATTATCAATAAAAGGGTTTAAATTAAATTAAACCAAGAATAACTTTTTGAACAACAGAATTGCTCTTTGTTTCATTGCTTGGTTTCATTCAACAGATGTTTATCAATTACCTACTACATGTAAGATACTGTAATATGCTCTACACATATAAAGGTTTTTTAAATGGAATGGTCTTTGCCCTCAAGGGCAAGGTCCATTAAAATCTAATAAGGGAGGTACAGTACGAATAAAAATGATACATTATAGGATGTGAAAGGGACAAAAAAAGATAACCAGATAAAATATTCTAGGAAAATTTAAAGAGAAAGAGAAATTACTTTTACATGAAGAGATTCAAGAAGAATTTATAGAAAAAGTAGCATTTGAACTGAGCAATGAAAAAAAATGAGGGTGTCAAGAGAAAGAAGTAAAGTGGGAGGGCATCCCAAAAATGGAAACAGCCTGGGCAAAGGCAGAAAATTGAAAGATAAAATGTCACGTCTGGGAAGCACAAGTAGGCTAGTCTGCTTAGGAGTAATTATAAACAGCCTAAGAAGATAGGTTTCTATCGGATTGTGAATGGCAGTCAGACGGCCAAAGAGGTTGTACTTTACTCCATAGGTATGTGAAGTCATCGAAACTTCATGAGTGGAGGAGTAAAATGGTCTGACCTGCCCTGTAGGAATAACAATTTGGCAGATATGTAGAGAACAGATAGGAGAGAAAGAATGACTGCAAGAAAGGATCAACCATGAAGCCATTTTAGTAGTTCAAGTGAGCGGTTAAGAGAACCTCAACTAGGGTGGTTGTGATCTGAGAAGAGTAAAGATAACAGATATGAGAAATGTTAATGAGGTAGAATTAAGAAGACTTTACAATGCATTGGCTGGGGCTTGGGGGCGATGATAGAAGGGAGAGTGAGATCAGGGACTTAATAGTTATTTGACTTGTGCAAATTGTTTAATTCTCTTGGCCTAGCTGGTTTCTAAGGTCTCTTCTAACATTTAATCTGGGTTCTTATGATCCTAGGTGGTAAAGCTGGTACAGGAAAAATGGTAGAGGCACCAGACAAAAACTGAAGTTAGAAGAAAAGGTGGGTTTAGGTTTTTTTCTCCAAATCAGAAACCAAATTTCCCATGATATTTTCCTCTGGGTTCCAAAATCTATTTAGATCATTTCTAGTTTCATTATTTCAAGAATGTCCCATGATTTAAAGCAGTGATTCCCAAAGTGGGCGCCACCGCCCCCTGGTGGGTGCTGCAGCGATCCAGGGAGGCAGTGATGGCCATAGGTGCATTTATCTTGCCTATTAATTGCTATTCAAATTTAAAAAAAATTAATTTCCAGGGGGCTAAGTAATATTTTTTCTGGAGAGGGGGCGGTAGGTCAAAAAAGTTTGGGAACCACTGATTTAAAGGATCCATGATTTTCTTGGTAAGGGTACATCCTTTACCTGCACAGATCATGAGTCTTTGGTTTAGTAGGAAGTCTTAGAAAAATGTAGCAACCTTCAAACAACCCCAGCATAGCTAGGTTGGTCCTCAAACAACAAACCGCATGTATAGGATAATGTTAACTGTGGGAGACAGAGAGGTAATGATAGATGGTTTTCACTAGGGTAAGCCAAAAACTTGGCCAAAAGCAAAAGAGATCTGATATTCTTGTAGAATAGTAGCAGGAACCAACATTATACCAAGCAGGAAGGCAAAAGGTTAAAAAGGTTTAAAAAAAAAAGCAAAAGATAGTAGAAGAGAGATGAGATGAAGTCAGGGAGGTAGGCAGCAGAGAAGAGGCTGGTAGAGGAAGAGGATAAAAAGAAAGGGAATGAAATTCAGGAAACTTTTCATTAAGCATCTACTATATATAAGATGGTTTGCTAAATACTGGAAACTGCTAAGAAATCATGAGAACAGATTGATTAACAAATAAAAAGATAAACAGTATGCTGAAAAAAAATTAAGAAAATCAAGTCACTTAATTTGTGGGATTTCAATACCACAAGTTTAAAGGAATGTCTTCCTTAACTGACTGTGGCTAAATTGCCTTTTTAATTGTTGCGGACAAGAGAATTGCAATTTTATACTCTTTAGAACTTCAAATAACCCTGCATCATGTAACAGGGTTTTTCAATTGTTGTTAATCATGGCTTTGTTTCTAAGGAAGTGTAGATGTTTTTTGCATACTTAAAGCACTGATATTGAGATTCATAAAGTTAAGAGAGACTTAACTACTGAGAGCATTCACTACTTGTAGAGAAAAACATTACTGTCACTTTAAAAGGTACATATTTCACATTACTGTCTATTGAAATAAGATGTATATTACTTTTGCTAAATAATTTGAAGCCAGGAGAATCAGAAAGCTAACAGCACTGTATGCTGACTAGACATTTTAAAGGGTACTATGTACACTCTTTGGCTGCCTGATATGGTTCACTAAAAAGGGTGAAAACATAAATTAAAGGAATGTGAATAGTGTGGCTCTGGTCCAGGACAGGATGAAAAGAGAAAGACTTTGTTCATTCTTGTTGGGGAACCAGTTTGCCTTTGCCCCTTTGTCCATAACAGCAACCCAGATTTTAAAAAACCAGAATGAAAGAAAAGTCTTGTGCATGGAAAATTGAAAATCTTTACAACATAATCTCTCCTGTGTTGTTTCTGGAAGATTATACAAATTGTAACAAAAGGGGGAAAACCATTCTGACATCACAACATTTTTCTACATTTGAAAATAAAAGGCAGGATTTTTAAAGCTTTCAATGATGTAATCTTTGTTTATGTTGGGTCTACTCACCTGATAAAGAAATTGTTTGGGTTCGGGATGCCTGTTTTCCTCCAAAATTATATACATTTTAAGTCCCAGATGGTGAAGAGCTGCTGATTTTTTATAGACTGTTTGGCCTTACACGTTGATCGAATGATTAATTTACATTTTAAGAAAAAAGTTATTAAGTAAATTATCTATTAATTAACATCTGTTCATCCACAATAGGCCATAGTATAAATCAATGAGTAACTGAGGGTTTTTTAAGTTTTGCTTCCAGCCAAATCTTGTTAAAGTCCAATAAAGAATAGGTAGGAAAATCTGTGATACTAATTAATAATCACCTTCATTGTCATTTGGCACAGTGCTGCTGGTTTCTGGCATCTGGAAGAACTGAGTTTAAATTTGATACTGACTAGGTCTGTGAGCCTGGAAAAAGTCACTTAACCTCTGTTTGCCTCAGTTTCCTCAACTGTAAGATACAGATAACAATAGCACCTTCCTAAGAGAATTGTTGTGAAGATAAAATTAAATATTTGTAAAGCATTTGGCATAGTATCCGGCACATAGTAGGCATCATACAAATGTTTATTCCTTTCCCTTCTCCACACAATAAACCAGATGTATGCATAAACATTCAGCTAATATAGCATCATTTCCAAGGATGTATATGATATATAAGGCTGAAGTCTTTTACTGGGAAACACTGGCATTGCCCACTTGGCTCCTGCAGATGTCTGTGCTCAGAGTTTTTCACAGGTCTTTGAGTGATCCCAAGAAACTGCAATCAATTGAATAGCATTAAGAGTCTAGCTGCTAAACGTCTTGGTGGAAAAAATCTGCAACCAAAGGAAAAACAACTGGGAAGATAATTAGAGTTCCTGGCAGAGTACTTTGAAGTGGAAAGTATATTTGTACTCTTTTTGTTTTTTCCTTTCTAATACAAATAAGTATATCATTTTCCAGTGGTTTTAATTCAGTCAAGACTTTCACTGTAATTTTCCAGTTATATTCTCATTGTATAAGTATTATAGTTTTATATAAATATTACATTTAGAATTTTGCAATAAAAGTTTTAATTATGGTTATTGCCATGGTTCTTAAGCATTCTAGAATTTCAATCCTCGTACAAAATGTAAAGGGTAATACTTTAAATAACAGCAACCACCCAATTAACACATTCTATGTAAGCAACAAATATAAAAGGCAAGCCTTCGTGCTAATTGACCACTTGTCTTTGGAAAAATTCTCACTTGGGAACCATATATCTCTGGTACAGCCCCCATTCCCAATTCTGGCCTCCCAGAGGGCATTCATTTGTATGTAGAACTCTGCTGTTCGTGTCATTAGAGCCATAAGGGACAAGAATTGTAATAATCTTCAAGATTGCCAACTTCCAATAACAAGGTATTTATTAGCACCACCTGTTCTGTGCAAGATGCTAGGGTAGAGTCAGTCCTCTGCACACAGCCTTCCTACATATGTGCATTCAGTACCATAAAAAATAAACCTAAATACTAGCATTAACTATTCATGTATTTGGAGCTTTGAAAGGAAGAAGGATGATCTTGACTTGTCAACTTCTTTTCCCAAATGGTCTGAGGCAGCAGTTCAAAATCATCCAGCTTGATTCTTAGAACAAAGCCTGCCTTGCTGAAAAATTATGCTAGAGGGAAGAAATCTTAAATTTTATCTTTCAAAAATTAGAGAAACCAAAATGGGGCATTCTTTTCTGCAAAGAAATCTCACAAATAGGGAAAACTGACTATTGGAATAAAATTGATGGAAACCTTAAAGTGATCGCTTCATCCTAGAGAGTGAAATGAGAAAAAGAAGAAAGCTGAGAATAATACTAGATTTGAAGATGCAACATTTTTGAAGAATTAAGAAGACTGAAGAGGACTCTGTGAACTAAAATTCTTTGGGAAAAATCAGCCCAGAAGGGGGAAAAAAAGCTAACAAGATATTAGCTCTTTAGTATAATTGGAATTTGGGAGATGCCATTTAAATATATATATATATATTTTTTTCTATGGACACGAGGGGACTATCAAACTACATTTCCCGTGGTCCAACGGGTTTCCAGTTTCCGGTTCTTTGGGCATGGGGACGCCTGCGTCCCCATGCATAGGACAGTTTAAATGGGAGGAGAACAGAAGGTAAGGTCTCTTGACCTTCCGGAAGGCTGGCTAGAAGATGGGCTCCTGCAGTAAATATAAAAGATAGGCGTGGTTTTATATATATTTTACCAGCGTGGCCATGGCTTTAATTAAACTACTAATTTATATTATTATATCAGTCTTTATCATTTTTAATCGTAATAGCTCTGAAGACACAGAGGAAAATAACTTTAGTGAGGAGGGAAAACAGGAAATGTTTGAAGAAATCTATACATATGGATACAGAGATGTCACCAAATTAGTATTTTTAAAGATATGTGCAGAAGATAGAAGCAGGAAAGTATCAAAGGATGAATACAAAATCACAGCATGCTCTTGTAAACAAAAGAGAGTGTCTTGCTTTAGCTAAAGGTGACCAGGAAAGCTATAATGGGAAAAGAAGGCCAATTACCAAGAATTTCTTAAATGCTTACTATGTGTCTGACACTAGAGTCATAAAAATAAAAATGAAACTTTCCCAATCCTAAAGTTTGTATGTATGTACATAACATGCATGTTGTGAGAAAGCTTTTAATCCACTAAATCCCCAGGTCTTTTTCAAATAAATTGCTTTCTAACTTTACTTCCCCCATCTGTTTTTGAACTTGATCTTTCGGACCCAAATATAAGATTGCATTTACCTCTACTGAATTTCATCTTTTTAGATTCAACAGTATAAAGTCGTATCTTGTTACCACATTTTAGAAAAATCACAATAAGATGGAGGATAATATCCAGGAGAGTAAGCATCATGGTGGAAGAGCTGTAGTTTATGACATACAGAAATCACTCTGCATGTTCTAATAGTTACTCAGAGGTGTACAAGTTGCCGCTGCCCCCTCCTCTCCCTATTAGGTGGAAGGCAGGTCTCCTGATGGCGAGAGACTTCTGAGTCTGTATCCCTGGTGCCTAACCAGTGTCTGCCCCAAAGCTGGAGCTTACTCAGTGTTGATGGAAAGGACGTACAGATTTATGATGAGAATTAGTGCTACTTAACTTGAAGGTGGGCAGACTGAAATGGGATATGGTAGCCATCTTCAATATGTGGAAGACTGTCAGTTTTTTAGAGATAGATTTTGACTTTTTCTAAAAGCTCCAAAATTTTCACAGCGGCTACCTCAGCAAAGGTTATCGAATGTACTAATGTGTGCAAATGCAAGGAAATATGGCAATGGTTGGTCTTGTCAAACAAAAGCTTTTAACATTCTTGAGAGCACAACTTGTGTCCTCTCTCAGTCTTTATGGCTTGCAGTTTGTAGAAGATTTGAATTATTATCTCCTTTTTATGTTTGATAACATAAGGACTTCAAAATTACTATTATCAAAAGTTTAAAACACACATTATAGGGGCATCAGGGTGGCTTAGTGGATAGAGAACTGATAGTGGATAGAGACAGGGAGGTCCTGAGTTCAGATCTAGCCCCAGACACTTCCTAGCTGTATGACCCTGGGCAAGTCACTTAACCCCCATTGCCTAGCCCTTACCACTCTTCTGCATTGGAACCAGTACACAGTACTGATTCTAAGAAGGAAGGTAAGGGTTTTAAAAAACAACATGCATTACTGTTTTATTTAAGAACACTACCCCAAGGGGCAGCTGGGTGGTTCAGTGGATTGAGAGCCAGGACTAGAGATGGGAGGTCTTGAGTTCAAATCTGGCCTCAAACGCTCCCTAGCTATGTGACCCTGGGCAAGTCACTTGATCCCCATTGCCTAGCCCTTACCACTCTTCTGCCTTGGAACCAATACATAGTATTGATTCCAAGAGAGAAGGTAAGGGTTTAAAAAAAAAAAGGAACACCACCTCTACTCTAAAAGAATGCCTGCCCTTTGATCCAGCAATACCACTGCTGGGTTTGTACCCCAAAGAGATAATAAGGGGAAATACCTGTACAAAAATATAGCTACTCTCTTTGTGGTGGCAAAAAAAATTAGAAAAAGAGGGGATGTCTCTTGACTTGGGAATGGCTGAACAAATTGTGGTATCTGATGGTGATGGAATATTATTGTGCTGAAAGGAATGATGAACTGGAGGAATTCCATGTGAACTAGAAAGACCTCCAGGAATTGATGCAGAGTGAAAGGAGCAGAACCAGAACATTGTACACAGAGACTGATACACTGTGGCACAAACTTAATGGACTTCTCTACTAGCAGCAATGCAATGACCCAGGACAATCCAGAGGAACTGATGAGAAAGAAAACTAGCCACATTCAGAGGAAGAAATGTGGGAGCAGAAATGTAGAAGGAAAACATATGATTGATCACATGGTTCAACGGGGATATGATTGGGGTTTTGGGGTTAAAAGGATCACTGTATTACAAATGTTAATAATATGGAAATGGGTTTTGAACAATGATACATGTATAATCCAGTGGAATTACTTGTCAGCTCTGAGAGGAAGAGAGGGAAGAGGTGAAGGAAAGAACATGAATCATGTAACCAAATAGAAAATAATAATATAAAATAAAGCAAATAAAAGAACTCCATCCCTAGCTGTAGAAGCCAATATTGAATTTGATCTGATTGTACAGGAAAAAATTAGTGGACTTCATGGCAGCAACATAATCCTTTTCTAACACAAAATAATCAAATTTGAAACTGGATCTGAAAAAAATAGTAATGTCACAGTAATATCAATAACCATTCAGTTCAGGACAACTTAATTCATAGAAACTGAATTTAATCCAGAGTAATTTTCTTTCATTAAGCCTAAAATCTTCCAAGGTGACAAATTTGTTTCTTTTGAAGGATGTAATATAACAAATTCAATGCTGACCATTTAAGAAGGTACAAAAGTGAATTTTATTTCAAAGCCTACATATTAAATATTAAAATAGCTAAATAAAAGTGCATGTTCTTTTTTAGAAGGGGGAAGGTAGAGATAAATTAGGGAGGCTCTTTAAATTCTAGCAGAGCAGTTTCAAAGGGAAAGGAGAGAAAGGAGTATCTCCAGGCATAATTGTGATAGAAAGAATCATAAGACATTAACAAAAACTATTTTAAAAATACTAGTAAATGAGATTGACTTAATTTGGTGGTAGGTAATAGAGTGCCCATAAAGGTTCTTGAGCAGACCATAAAGGTGATGTTTTAGTTAAGTCTCATAGTGAATTTTATAATGTGAAAAGATAAAAAGACCTGTTAGGAGGCTGGTATAGGAATTCAAGCATGCGGTAATACGGCCCATTGCTAAGGTAGTGGTAGTACCATCTCCTGTATCTTCCTAAAGGAGAAGTCAGGGATAAGTTTAAGTTTCTGAATTGAGCAGTTAGAAAAATTAGTGGTTCAAAAGAAAAAAAATACTCAAACCAACCAGGAGTCAGGGAGTATTTCTTCCATGTAATCATGGATGGTTTTGATGTCTTCCTCTGGGAACTGCCTATTCATATCCTTTGACTAATTTTTCAGTTGGGGAATGCTTTGTATTCTAATAAATTTGACTCAGTTCTCAAAAGAAAGTATTAGTTGTTCAAGTGACAGAAATGGGAAATTTGTAAAGTAAGGAAGATGGAAAAGGGGGTGGAAAACCGTTTTGGCAATAAAGAGAAGGGGAGGCTTTCATCTTTCAGCACAGATTCAAAGAATATTAGAGATGGACGTGGTGTTAGTAATTGAAGTGATGGGAGAATTTGAAGGTAGAGTTCAGAATAATACAGAATTTTTGGTATATCATAAAAACTAAATAAAGACTATGCTTTGGTTAGAAACCCCACAATATTCATACAAATATTTCTAGATAAATATAGTATTGATTCTAATTAAATGTGGATTCTCCCATCTCTGTTATGGAATCGCTCTCTTTGTTGAAGACATCAAAAGCCAAATCTTTTATGATATAGTCTGAATTGTCCAATTATACACATATCAGTTCAAAAGATATAGTTATCCTTTAATTTGGAGAAATGAATAGTCCCTAAATCATCCAACAAGAATGTTCTGTGTTACAAACTTGGTTAAAGTTAAAGTTAAAGTTAAAGGTTAAAAACTTGCTACAGGTCACAGAACAAGCAAATGGCAGAAAGTAATAGTCATGGTTCCTAAAAGTTCAAGTTGTGTATACTTTAGTTACTAAAACAGGATAAGCTCCTAGGGATAAATAGGAATATTGTCCCCTTTTCCAGCTTTGTTCTAGGTGCCTGGATTATCAAGTGGGCTCACTATGCATGGTTTTAGGGTTCTGCAAAGACTGACAATTTGGGTTCCCTCCATTATTTCATGGGCTGGACCTGGAAGCCAGAACAATCCACTAAGGGGATGATGGGTTTTTGGGGTGAGAGAAGCAGGGGAGAAGACAAGAATGAATCCAGGAAGCCCCTGGGGTGGGGTTGGAACAAGGAATCTGTATGTTTCACAACATGAATGAGACCCAGGACTAGTCGGAGAGAGTGGGGCGAGGAAAAGTTCATAAAAGAAAGTACTATTTCCTTGTCCCGAGCCAGACAATTCTGCCTCCTCCTGAACTCACTAGTACTGAAGGTGTAAAACAGGCCCTTTCAGGTCTTAAACTCCAAAGTGCTCTGTTTTTGTTTCCTTTTAGCCTCACAACAACCTAGGAGGTCTGGGTGCTGTTATTCTTATCTGAGGCAAAGGTTAAATGACTTTTCCAGGTTCATACACCTCTGAGACTAGATTAAAACTTGTCTTCCTTATTCCAGATACATCCCTCTCTCTGTCTTAGTGCCTAGGAGTTCAAGGACATTTAATTTAGAATCCCAGGCACAATGGGCACTGGAGAAAGGGACAGCAACTTCAGTTCCTCCTACAATGAGGGCAATTAATCGCTAAAAAATTAGAGGGTACTAAGAAAACTTGAGGGGACCAACTAGATGCCAAGTCTGGATTCAAATTCTATCTAGCTTTAGACACTTAAGAGCATTGAGACTCTAGGCAAGTTGTTTAACCTTATTTGCCTCAGTTTCCTTATCTGTAAAATGAGCTAGAAAAGGAAATTACAAATCACTCCATTACTTTGCCAAGAAAATTCCAAATGGGGTCATGAACAGGACTGAAAACTGAAAAACAGCAACAAAAAACAACACTTGAGCTCCTACAATAGCTGGAATAACTGAGCTGAGAAAGTAAACAAGACAGACTAGTCAGAATAGAAAGTGACTGAATGCTGGGCTGGGAGACAATTTCTTTTGTACTCACTTCTGATTTCACTGGTGCTGAAAGTGCAAAATTACAGAGAAAATGAGAAAAAGAGAAAATGAGCTAGTCCAGTGAGAAAAGTTCTTCCACCCATGATTATCAGCAACTCTTTCACAATTTATGATATTTAACTGTTGCCTAAAACATACTCTGGAATGGGTCTGAATCAAATAAAAATATAATTAGGAAACTTTAACAAAATAAATAAAAATAGAATAGAACACAGATAATGTTAATTTGTGATTTTCTAAGGCAGTGGGAGAGAAGGGTTTGAGACATTTGAGTTTGACACAACTTTGGGAGATTCATGGTGGGAAACCTGAATCCCATTCAACCAACTCAATGCAAAGCCAGAACTTTTAAATAATGGTCTGTGAACAATGAAGAAATTTCTATTAAAATCCAATGAATAGATCAGGTTCACTTAAGCTAATTTTAGTGAACTTAGATGCTCTGCTAACAAAAACATTAGTTTCAGGAGAGATCTGTGAACATATTTTAAGTCAACCAGCAAAACAGCATTATCAAAGAGTGAAAAAAAAAAAGTCATTCCCTTGCACCATCACTGGATATCCACATCTCATTAGCAACCGTCAGAACTTCAAGAAAATCACATTTTTCTAACTTTGATTTTTAAATTAAATACAATGCAGTCATTGATTATATGTCTTAATGTTGTGTGTAATTTTTTTTTACATTCCAGTGTCTATGCCAGAAGCGATATTTTATTTATGATTCGAGCCTAACAAGTTCTCTTTCTGACGATATGCTCTAAAACATGTCTCTTAGTCTTTCCAAAGAGCACACAAAACTTGTGGCAACAATTCTGAAATGAAAACACGCAAAAACCAGCTACTAAGCAAAGTGAGCTTTTATCTTGCCAAATTATTTCAGTTAGGCTGATGCTTTATTCCCATCTTTCCTGGAAGCTACCCAAACCTGGCTTTGATGTGATCACTGAAGGATCACATCCATCAAAGCCTTCTTTCTACTCCTAATTACTTGGAAACAATTCTTGATAAAGAAAAAGCCAATTTAAAGGCTTGTGGCAAATCCTATTATGCAAATAGTCATGGATAGGTAGTATTATTTTATGTTTATAGTTTATATCATATTGCATAAATGCACACCTCTGTAATTTAAAAAGCCCAGCTGGGAAGGGTTTTGAGATGGAAGGTCATGAATAATGGCCAAAAGTAAGCAGGCATGGCATGCCCAGGGACTGGAAGTCAGAGCTAGCATCCACATGTGCGATTATGGGCTTTTGAGAACTTTGAAGGCTTAAGAAAAACAGCAACATAGAGCTTTCTGCCTCTCACAGATTAAGAAGGGATTCCAAGAGCAAGCAGGTGAACTACCAGAAGTATTAAGAGAAAGGAATTAGGGAAGACCAAATGGATAAAAAGAAAAGTAGAATAAAGCAAAGGGAAAAAGGGGCATTAGGAAAAGCAGAATCATGCAGCCCTTGGTCAATAGGAAGCAGAAATGTGAAGAATAATATATTAACGATATTTTTCTTCGGGTTTTTAATTTATTATTTCTCTCTGTAACTGTCATGCAGTTTTCATTTCCCACCCATCCCCTCAAAAGCATAGAAATAGTGAGTTATCTAATTTAAAAGATCAGTTTTGCTTCTTTTCCAAAGACTGCTTACTGGAATCTAGTTTGACCAATTTGAAATGTATTTTTCTGAGAGCTAATTCTGAGAGTATCTTTACTTAAGTTTGATGCTAATTCTTGTACTTTTTATTCATGAAATTCATCCCTGGATACAAGAGAACTACTTACTCTTGGTTTACTTAAATCATTTCATTATGTCTGAGGCCTGGGGTATGATTATAGCTGTGCTCAGCTGTTAGGACAATTCTCAAAAGCATAGCTCTAGACCTGAGATTGTATGTGGTTCAGAATATCTAAGTGATTTAGGCTTAAAATGAAATTCTCATTTGCCTGTTGAAAATTATTTGCACATAATACTGATATCTTCCTTTTATATTGTGCCAAAAACAGCAATCCCTGAGGGGGGAAAATGAATGTCTTTTAAAAAGATCTAAAATGCCCACATAAGTGAACTCAAAGCAAAATTAAAATAAAAGGGATGTTTTGTTCTTTTTCTTTTTCTTTTTTTAATTTTTAGACAGGCTTCACTCAGAGGTCAACAGGGGACAAAAGATCATGGAATCTGCAAAGAAAAATTTAAACAAACATATGGTGATATCCAAAGTGGTGACTAACTAGAACAACATCCATTTATTCCAACAGCATCTTCTCCACCCACGGAGAATAACTCTTCTGGTTACTATTATAGTGTCACTATCAGATAAGTGATAAATAAATATTCAATATGAAAAAACGCGATCTTTCAGTCCAAAGATCCAATTGTTATTATATCAATACTAATATTGAGTGATTCTTAATAAATTATTACACTACAGCTATATTATATATTTATATCTAGCATGTAACATATAATATGTAAATATTATATAGTGATTATTCAAAAGATAACAAACACTAAAAGCACACAAAGGGTTCCATTAAAATGGAAGTTTCTTATTGGTTTTGAATGATAATACATGTATTACTCAGTGGAATTGCTTGTCAGTTCCAGGAGGGGAGGAGGGAAGAGGGGACAGAGAAAACATAAATCATGTAACAATGGAAAAATATTTAAACAATAAAATTGTATTTTTAAAATATAAATAAATAAATAAGATGGATGTTTCTTGAGGACTGTAATTTTCTTTTCGTATTTGCTTTCCCATTTATAAAATTTTATATTAATTGAGGGCAACAAACTTTCACAAGCAGAAGTTCATATTAGACTATATTTCACCATCTAACAACAGACTGAGGGCAGAAGACAATATAATATCCTTCTGTCATGATTATTTCTTAAATTTTTTTTAAGTATCTGACTCAATAGAGAGAAAGACGAATTTGAAATCAGTCAGCCAAAGAGTATTAAATGACTGTGTAACAACCACCAAAACATAAAGGAGAAGATGTGCTTAATGCTGGGGAGCATGGCCAGGGATACAAGGAAGAAGAGAAGCAATAAGCATTTTTATAGCACCTCCTTTGTGCCAGGCACTGTGCTAAGTGCTTTTAAAATATTATCTCACTTGACTCTTACAACAACCCTGTGGCAGTAAATATTATTAATACCATTTTAGATGTTATTAAATGTTTAATTTTTAGTTGCTTAATTTTTTATTTTTATTGATTTATTAAATATTTAAATGTTATTTAAACCATTTTTAGAGTTGAGGAAACTTAAGGCAAACATCTTAAGAGACCTGTCCAGGGTTAAACAGTTAGTAAATGGACAAAGCAAGATTTGAATTTGGATCTTTTGGATTCCAGGACTCATGCTCTATCTACTTCGCTACCAAACTGCATTGTTTGGGCTGTCAGGTCTCTGTGAGAATCAGAACCATGGGGGGAAAGAGTTTCAAAATGAAGAGAAGTCTGCTGGTAATAGAGCAAATGACTTCGTGCTTCAGAGAGTGGGGGGAACTTGGACAAATATAAAGATCCGGAAAAGTACAGAAATTTGGGTCTGAATGTAGAGTCATGAAGGCAAGTGTCTGAAATAAGTAATTAAGTCTTGAAAGACGGAGGAAGCTAGATTGTGGGTTGCTTTAAATGGTAGGCTAAGACGCTGTATTTTATGTAAGGTAAAAAGAAAATGGGAAACCTGTGAGCCAAGTAAGCCCATGCACTGGGAAGAGTATCTTGGCAGTTGTATAAAAGACAAAATATGGAGAGAAGAGATGGGGAGGAGGGCAACCAGTAAAGAAATGATGACAATGGTCAAGGCCAGAGATATATGAAGGCCAGAACTAAGGTGGAAGCAGTGTAAAATGAGAGGAGATGGTTCATTAGAGAAAAATTGCTGAGGGAGGTCGGAAGGACTCAAGAATTAACCAGGTAAAGAGGCAAAGAAGATGAAAGAGTTATTGGATGCCCAGAGTGCAAGCTCAGGGCACTGAGATGATGATGATGAAACTATAAGAAGTGCTATGGAAATCTCAACAAGGGATCAAATTTCTGGTAGGTTTTAAATGCCATCACTACTGAGAGTGCTTTTAAAAAAGGCATACTGTGGCAACATGAAAGAGGCAGCAGTCCTCCAAGCATGATCTCACAGACCTCATGGGGTCCCCAAAACCCCTTCAGGGGGGCCTTGAGGAAAAAACTATTTCCATAATAATACCAAGATGTTATATACCAAAATACTCCTACTTTTCCAATTATAGATCTATGTGAGGCCAGATTTTCTTCACATACCAAAACAACATATTACAACAGATTCAGTGTGAAAGTAGCTCTGAGAATCCAACTGTCTTCTATTAAACATTAAAGAGATTTACAAAAACATGTAAAACAATGTCACTCTTTTTAGTGATTTTTTTTTCTTTTGGAAAATAAAGTAATTTTTCATTAAAAAAGTTACTTATGTTAACATGTTATAACATGAAAATATTATTTTCAAATGATCTAAGAAAAAATTTCAAAACATATGTTTTAATTTCTAATATAGTAAATATCATTAGATAAAACCCACAGGAAAGAGTCTTTGAGGTCCTCAATTTTTAAAATCACAAAGAATCAGACAAAACTGAAATGACTACAATTTTTGATCATATATTTGTGGTTTTCTCGGTAAAGATACTGGAGTAATTTGCCATTTCCTTTTCCAGCTCACTTTACAGATGAGGAAACTGAGGTAAACAGGGTTAAGTGACTTGCCCAGGGTCATACAGCTAGTTACTAAATAGACAAAGTATGAGTCTGGAGTCAAGAAGACCCAAGTTCAAATCTAACCTCAGAAACCAACTAGCCCATAGGACCCTGAGCAAGTCACTTAACATCTATTTGCCTTAGTTTCCTCATATGTAAAATGGGGATAATAAGTAGCACCTACCTCCGAGGGTTGTTGTAAGGGTCAGATTGAATAATAAAGTGCTTAGCACAGTGACTGGCCAGTGATTTGTAAGTGCTATACAAATGTGGTTCAGTCGAGTCTGATCCTTCATGGTCATATTTGGGGTTTTCTTGGCAAAAATACTGAAGTGATTCACCATTTCCTTCTCTAGATCACAGATGAGGAAACTGAGGCAAAGCGTTAACACTACTTTTTTCTAAAATGTCTCATGTTTTATTTTTACATTCCAACACAGACAGGAGAAAGGCCCCTCTCCTAGTCTTTTTCAGCTTGAATTATGTTGGGTATTATTATTATACTGGGTAACAGATTTGAACTCAAGTTCTCCTGAATCCAGGGAGTCACTGAACCATCGATCTGCCTCATATAAAAAGTAAGCTGATACTAAGATATTCTGGAGTTTCTCCAGTTCCAGAATTCAGATCTCACTGTAAAAATTGGGACAATATTGGACTTTCTCTGTTCCTGCAACATCTCATCTTTTCTTCACAGATAGGGTTTCCACAATGGCATTTGAAGCTTTTTCAAGATCTTGGGATGGAGTCCATCAAGGGCTACTTATTTGACAATGGTGTAGTGCAGGGGTCGGCAACGTATGGCTCTTGAGCCATATCTGGCTCTTTTGAGGGCCAGATATGGCTCTTTCTGCAGGAGCCATAAAGTCAATTTTTTTCAGGCGCTGTTACAGGAGCTGCACTGTGAGCACGGTACGGCTCTCACGAAATTACATTTTAAAAGATGTGGCGTTTATGGCTCTCATGGCCAAAAAGGTTGCAGACCCCTGGTATAGTGGATAGAATGCTAGCTTTGCAGTCTGGATAGACTTTGTTTCAAATCCTGCCTCCCACACTCTCTAGTTGTATGACCATGAGCAAAAAGCCTCTAGCTTTCCCAAAATCCAGTTTCTAATGCCAAGCCCTTTCCATTCTTCTGTCTTGGAACCAATACTTAGTATTGATTCTAAGATGGAAGGTCAGAGTTTTTAAAAAAAAAGTCTATATGCTTAATAATGTACTATTAGTAGCTTTTAAAAGCCAGTTGAATAGCCAAGCTTCTAACAGATTATTAAGATAACAAAATGTCTTCCTTGGCACTCAAAACATATTATAAATATTGAATACAAAGATTAAATACTTATATTATAGGAGAAAAGGAATGTTATATATCACAATTGAATATATTTTGTTTTCCAAAGAACTCTTGCACATATAATCACTTTTGACTTTCATGATAACTCAGTATATTATTATATATTATTATATATAATAGTATAATATTGGCATATTATTCCTTTTTCATAGAGAAGAAAATTGAGGCTCAGTCCCTTTCCTGAGGAAACATAACCCTAAGTGGCTGATTTTAAACTCATTAGCTGTTATGATTCCTAGGTCCAGTTTTATTCATAACACCATACTGCCTTTCAAAGATTTCCATAAAGAAAGAAATTATTTAGAGAAAATTTAAAATGAAGGGCCGGAGGACGGGAAGAAAGTATGAGAAAAAAGTTTTTAAATATTCCAATCCTTCTACTTGCTTTCCTTTCATGACAGATGACATAACTTGGCCCTACTTCCTATGTTTGACCATGTATTCTGCTTTCTAAGGCAAATGGAAATATTTCTCTTAAAAATCTTGTTATGTTGATTTAAATAGGCCAAGCACACCACCTGATGTAAAATGCAGCAGAGTTACTGGAAATAAGAGAAAGAACTACTGCTAGGAATGTTTTTGAGTTTACTCCAGTCAGTTAAATCAGTACAGAGCAAGGTGACATATTCAAATGATTTTTAGAAATACATTCCAATCTGTTGTTGGTGGGAATGTTAGCCTTCACTAAAGTCCTTCTCTAATGCCTCACCATGAACTGGGAGCTTGTTCTGAGTCCTACAAGACCATGCCAATACGGTCTAAGCTCTAGAAAGTTCCACCAAGCTAGGATGCCTTTACCTATGAACTCAGAAACTAGCTAAGACTATTGTCAAAGAAGGTACGTAGGTGGTGGAGTCAAGAAGCTCTGGGTCTGGAATCAGGAAGACCTGAGCTCAAATATGACCTCATAGACATACTAGCTGCCTGTCCACAGGCAAGTCATTATTAACTTCTGTTTGCCTCAGTTTCCTTATCTATAAAATGAGAAGAATAGCTCTTGCCTCCCACTGTTGATATGAATGTTAAATGAGAAAATATTTGCAAATCACTTAGCATAGTGGCCAATGAATTCCGTGCCATAGTAAGCACTCTATAAGAGTTAGCTACTATTATTATTAATAGCTTAGCCACATTGGAAGGGCTCATTACCAGAAGGTAGATCACTGGGAGAGGAAATGGCTAGTTTGGGGTAAGGGTGAGAGGTTTGGATGGTTGGGCGGAGTATGGCTACAACAAGCCGTTACACTGTCTAAGGTGTAGAGGGGTGGTAATCTATTTAGTAAGAAAAAGTACTTAGGAAAAGAAAAATAGCATGAATGCTTTCATTATTAAACTTTGCTCTTTTTTATTGCTTTCAGTTTCAATTTTATTTTCCTAATTTTTTCCTATTTTTTGTCTGAACACAATAGTTGTAAAAATTAAGGTCTCTATTTTCAGTTCAACACCATATATTTGTCTTTATATATCCTGGCTATAAACATTTTCCCCAAATTGTCTTTCACAGTGGCATTATGCATGTAACTGAGTTTTGGGGGTTTTTTTTCCCCTGAGGATGCTTAGTTTGCCTAACATAGAAACTTTAAGGGGTCTTTGGAACATGTCCAGATTTCCTCACATGGGTTTCTGAATCCCCTGCTATGTAGGAAAAAGTAGCCTCCTTGATTGGTTACCTACATCTTTAAAACGGGCCATAATGAGGCAGTTTCTCTCTTTCTGTACTCTTTTTTTTTTTTTTTTTTTTGACCATTCTTATCTGCTGTATCCAGAATGTGAAGTTCAGAGTTCATTCACTGAATGGGTACCATGGAAGTCTTCCTTCCATGGTTCCCTCTTCTGCTCAAGCTCTGAGAAATAGCCTGCTTGTTTCTGATCTATGTTATTACTCCTCCTCAGTTTCAAGTGCAGAGGTGATATCTATGGGACTGGGAATTGGAGCCAAGATTGTAGGCAACAGCTAGCCAGCCCAGAGTGGAAGCCCAAGAGGCCAAGGGAGGGTGTCTAGGATTCAACTCGGAGAGGAGTTTGGGACTTGGAACTGGGATTGTGCTCTATGGAAAATGAGCTAAATTACAAATATAATCTCTTTCCATCACTCAAAGACCAAAATGGTGCAAAGGGGGAAGAGGAATTAAAACCCACCTATTGAGATTAAATCTGTATTTCTGTGATTATAACTTTTGAAATATTCCTTTGTCAAAGGGAACTCAACTAAGGGGTAAACTTAAGTAAGGAAAATACATTCTCGAGTCCCCAGAAATGTACATCAATTTGCCCACTTTGATATCTTAAACAGAAACAACTATTTAGCAATAAGGTAAAAGAAATAGCATCACATACATTCGCACATTAATAGAAATGTAGAAATAATAAATGTTACAATCTATACCAAAATTCAAATCATCTTTTTCTCAGTCCTGCCAGAAATGGCCTTCTTGCTGTTCCACATACATGGCACTCCTCTTGTCTCTGAGCCTTTATTTGCATCAGATGCCCTAGCTCATGTCTAGAATGCTCTGCCACTCACTTCCTTTAAGACTCAACCTAAGGACACTATTACATTGTTGGTGGCGTTGTGAACTGATTCAACCATTCTGAAAAGCAATTTGGAACTTTGCTCAAAGGGCCATAAAACTGGGCATACCCTTTGATCCTCTAGTGCCACTACTGCATCTGTATCCTGCAAAGAGATAATAAAAAAGGGGAAAGGACCTACTTGTACCTAAAAATATATATTTATAGTAGTTCTTTTTGTAGTAGAAAAGAATTGGTAATTGAGGGGATGCCCATCAATTGGGGAATGGTTAAACATTGTAGTACATGTTGGTGATGGAATACTATTGCACTATAAGAAATGATGAGCAAGATTATTTCAGAAAAAGCTAGAAAGATCTGCAAGAACTGATGCAGAGTGAAATAAGCAGAACTGAGAGAAAACAATAACAGCAATATGATTATCTGTGAAAATTTGGCTACTCTCAGCAATATGATGATCTGGGAGAATCCTGAAAGACTTATGACAGGGAATGTTATCCATTTCCAGAGAAAGAATTGTTGGAATTGTCTTTCCCATCAGTTCATTTATGGTTTTATGTTGGAGTTTTGATTGTTGTGCTCTTACAACAATGACCTATATGGAAGTGTATTTTGCATGACAATAAGAATAATTTTTTTTTTAAAAAGACTCAACCCAAGGAATAACTTTCTAAATGGAGCCTTTTCTGATCCCTTCAGCCGCTAGTGCCCACCCTCCCTACCTAAAAGAAAGAAGGAAATTGAAATTGTGTTCTTTCAAGAATTGCTCTTGTGCTTTGGAATACTGCTACCTTTTCTAGATGTTCATTGACCATCTTTTATCCATTCTAGAGTTTCCCCAGAAATCAAAGCCAAGCTTACAAAGATACAGTTTGTAGATAGTTTCTCACATTTTTCAAAACCAGGGCAACATTTGCCCTTTTCTAATATTTCTAATAATTCTCATATGCTTAAACTTATCTCCTTAACATACACATATGTGCTTTAGAGTAAAGAAAAAAATCATTCTCTTATAGTACCTACTAACCTCATAATCTTGGGAGTATTTTCTCACATCTAAAGAGTTTATCTTCCTTTTGATAGAAAAATTCTTTCAAAATTTCTAAGAACAAACAATTCCTATTGACAAAGATTATTCATATATATAAAGAACAAATACTACATCATACCTTTTATGGGACAGATTTGGTGCTGCTTTTTAAACAAGTAAAAATAACAGAAAATGAAATCATAGATTATGGAAAAAATATACAGTAAACAATGTTATCTAAAATATTTGCCAATAGAAAAAATCTATATAGTAAGAAAATTATTCATTGTGCCCAAACAAGATTTATATCACAGAAACATGGCCAGCTAGACATCAAAAGAATAATCAAAATAGTAAAACACATAAACCAAACCCAAAAAATGAACAATAAAATTATATAATTATATTAATATAAATACAGGGAAAGGCTTTGAATAAAATTAAATGCATTACTGATAAAAATAGCAAAGAGAATGGGTTTAGAACAGAGGTTCTCAACTTGGAGTCTGTTGACTTTGTGTGTGTGTATGCACAAAACTATTTCAATAAAATTGGTTTCTTTTGTAATCCTATTTATATTGTACATTTAAAAATATTCCTTACTGGGAAAGAGTCTATGAGTTACACCAAATTATCAAAATGGTCCATGACATAAAAATAAATAAATAAAAAGATTAAGAACCCTAAACTAAACATGGTTTAGCAAGTTTTTTTCCCAATACAATAAAAGTATCTCTCTACCCCAAGCCAAGAGCCAACATAATAGATCCCAAAAAACACTAAAAGTATTTCCACAAAAAAAAAAAGTACAAAGCAAGGATGTACATTCTCATTGTTTTTATTTGACTTAGCACTTAAATTTCTAGCAATTATGTACAATACTAGGAAAAAGATAGTAAAGGAGTTAACAATGAAAATGAAGAGATTGAAATATCATTATTCACAGATGCTATGCTAGTGTGTCTTTAGAATCCAAATGCATATTGAAGTGGATTAATTAGATTGGAGTAATTAAAAAATTAATGGAGAAAGCAAATAAATGAGAGGAAAGTCAAAGGATATGAGACTAAACCATAAAAATTACTTCCATGATTAGTTATTAATATTAAAAATCATTCAGCAGGCATTTATTAAGCATCTACTACTTTTCATACTCTGTGTGAGACACAGGTTACAAAGTTTAAAAAAAAAATTGAACTTCATTTCCCTCCAAGAGTTTATATTCCATTAGAGGAAATTTGATCAAAACATCTAATAAAGCAAGTACTTTAAGAAATCTCTACATTAGCACTCTGGGGCAAAGGCCTCATCTCCATCCATATTGTATCTGATAGATCCCTTTCTAAATGTCCTTTACCAGATTTCTTATTGTATGTGATTGGAGTTTAAAACATTCTGATGTCAGAGACAAATGTTAGGGCTGTATAGACACACCCAGGAAAAACATGTGCTTTATCTTTTTTCCCCAAGAATTCTTTTGTTGTTGTTGTAGGTTGGTGTGCCTCAAGAAAAAGGATATTAAAAGAAAAAAAAACAGTTTGCAACTGCCAAGATTCCTAATTATAAAAAATGAAATTAATCCAAAATTAAGAAAGTGGGCAATAATTTGGAAAATATTACATAAGAATTTAATCTTTTATCCTTGTTAGGAACTATTATCATGGTCTCTAACTAATACAGAGTTTTATCAAATTCATAATAATTTACTCTGTTGTCAGAAAGTAGTTACTGTGTAAGAGTCTTCATGGAGTCCATCTGGTTTGAATTATAGCAACACTTAGTGACCATTTTTTGGCTGACCTGGAACATTTTTTAAGAAAATTCCCAGTGCTCAACAGCTTTTTACCTAAACTTCTCTTAGGGGTGGCCAAAATGTGGCTGGCCCACAGGCAAAAAAACTGGCCTTTCTCTAAGAGAGTGGAATGAATCAGAAATGTTAGTCCAAAGTTAGAGAACTGTCCTATCCAGGTGCCTATGCGGTGAAGGTGAAAAAATTAATGCTATCTCAGAATTCACTACATACAACACTGTAGTTTAGAATAAAGACTAAAAAACAAAATGTTGATTAGCCATGAATATATTTTGTTCATCCGTTTTCTAAAATTGCAGACATAAGCATCCTATGTGTACCCAGATATTTAATAGACTGTCAAATGTTAGAGCTCAAAAAATCTTTAGAGATAATCTAACTTCATTTCTTTTTTTTAATGAATTACTCTTTTTATTTAACCAAAATCCACATTCTTTCCTTCCTATCTCCTCCCCCAAAAGGAAAAAATAAAAATAAAACAAAATCCTTGCAACAAATATATGTATATATATACACACATATATATGTGTGTATGTGTGTATATGTATATATATATATGTATATATATAACAAAAACAAATTCCCACATTGGGCACACCCTAAAAATATAGATGTCTCAATGTGCACAAGTTCATCACCTCTCTATCAGAGATGAGTGGAATATTTCATCATGAGTCCTCTGGAATGCTGGTTGGGACTTTAGTCACTGCAGCATATTTTTTTCCTCTACAGCACATGGTTATGAATGTGTGTGTGAGGTTGCCAATATGAAAGTGAAAATGAGTTAATAATAAAATCATGAGAATGCTTGAAATCAGGAAGGTTAAACTGGGAATGCAGAGAATTGACTATACCTCCAGTAAAGTTAAAGGCTATTGAACACTTATCACTTAGTTTAATCAGCTTGTTTTCTTCTCAAAATCTAGCGATGTCATCTCCGCAGAGGGAATGCAAGCTGGAAAGGGGACACAGGGGCAGTAACTTATTTTGGAACCTAGAAAACTTCCCAAAGTAATGCATGCTTCAAGATGGTTTCACTAAAGATGCTCTGGGACATAGGCATCATGACATTTTTATATGCTCCTTAACTCCTAAAAGTAAAGAAAGAAGTAGGCACTAGAAGCAATATTAAGACAAAAGAGTATTTAACAGAAACAGATCTCAAACTATATTACAGAGTGATAATTGTCATAATAATTTGGTACTGGATAAGAAATAGAGTGGTTGATTAGTGGAGTAGATTAGGCACACAGTATATAGAATTAAATGACTGGGGCAACCTAGTATTGATAAACCCAAAGATCCATGTTAGTAGGGCAAGAACTCAACGTCTGACAAAAACTGTTGGAAAAACTGAAAGTAGTCTGGTATAGACTAGATATAGACCAACAAGTTACACCATCTTGGACAAAATGGGTACATGATTTAGACATAAGAGATAATATCATAAGCCAATTAGGGAAGCCTGGAAAAATCACCTATCAGATCTATGGATAAGGGAAACGTTTATGAACAAATAAATGATAAAGAGGATCACAAAAGGCAAAATGAGTCATTTTGATTACTTTAAATTAAAAAAGTTTTCACACAGACAAAACCAATATAGTAGAAAGCAGGGAAGTGAATCATTTATAGCAAGTTGTTCTGATAAAGGCCTCATTTCTCAACTATATAAGGAATTGAGCCAAATTTATTAAAAAACAAACAAACAAACAAACAAACACAAGAGCCATTCTCCAACTGATGAATGACCAAAGGATATGAACAGGCAGTCTTCAGAAGAAGAAATCAAAGTTATCAACAAATATAATTTTTAAAAGCTATGAATCCCTAATAATTATAGAATGCAAATTAAAACAATTCTGAAGTACTACCTCATACTCAATTGAGCTATATTATGACAGAAAAGGAAAATGTCAAAAACTAGAAGGGATGTGGAAAAACAGGAACACTAATACAGCACTAGTGGAGCTGTGAAGTGATCCAACCATTCTGGATGGCAATTTGGAACTATGCTCAAAGGGCTATAAAAGAATGCCTGCCCTTTGATCCAGCCTTACCATTGTTGGGTTTGTACCCCAAAGAGATCATAAATAAACAGACTTGTACAAAAATATTTATAGCCGCACTCTTTGTGGTGGCAAAAAACTGGAAAATTAGGGTATGCCCTTCAATTGGGGAATGGCTGAACAAATTGTGGTATATGCTGGTGATGGAATACTATTGTGCTAAAAGGAATAATAAACTGGAGGAATTCCATGTGAACTGGAAAGACCTCCAGGAATTGATGCAGAGCGAAAGGAGCAGAGCCAGAAGAACATTGTACACAGAGACTGATATACTGTGGTAAAATCGAATGTAATGGACCTCTGTACCAGCAGCAATGCAATGACCCAGGACAGCTCTGAGGGATTTATGGTAAAGATGCTGCCCACATTCAGAGGAAGAACTGCAGGAGAGGAAACATAAAAGATAAACAACTCCTTGAACACATGGGTTGAGGCAGACATGATTGGGGATGCAGACTCGAAACTACCACACCAATACAACTAACAACAATTTGGAAATAGGTCTTGATTGATGACAAATGTTAAAACCAGTGGAAATGTGCAATGGCTTTGGGGAAGGGGGGGAGATTGGGGAGTGAAGGGGAAAGTAAGGGCATGAATCATGTAACCATGTTAACTTTTCTAAAAAAATTAAAATTATTAAATGTTACAAAAAAATAAAATAAGATTTTTTTAAAAAAGAAAAAAGGTTAATATGAACGAAAATATTTATAGTAGCTATTTTTGTGGTGACAAAGAATTAGAAAATGAGGGGATATTCTTCAGTTTGGGACTATCTGAACAAGTTGTTGTATATAATTGTAATGAAATATTATTGTGTCATAAGAAATAATGAAGGGGACAGTTTCAGAAAGCCCTGAGAAGGCTTATAAAGTTGATGCAATGTGAAGTGAGCAGAACTACGAGAACACTGTATACAGAAATAGCAACATTATAACAATGATCAGCTGTGAAAGATTTAGCTCTTCTAATTAATACAATGATCTAATACAATTCTTTTTTTTTTTTTAGAAAAATTTTAAAGAACTCATAGCGGGGCAGGATCCTCGGTTCAAATATGACTTCAGAAGCTTCCCAGTTATGCAAAGCACTTAACCACAAATTGCCTACCCAGCTCTTCCTGCTTTTCTGTCTTAGAATTCAAATAAAACAACAGGTAAAGATTAAAAAAAAAAAGACATGATGAAAAATGCTACCCATTGCCAAAGAGTGAACGATGAGCTCTGAGTGCATATTAAATAAATTTTCTTTCACTTTATTTTTCTTCTTTTTCACAATATTGCTGATGTGGAAATATATATTTACATAACATATTTACATAATAACTTGTAACAGATACATAAATTCCATCATTAAGATCCACAGCCAATCAGCCTTTGTTTGGATAGTATGGTAAATTCCTTATTAGTGAACTTCTAGAAATGTAGTGAACTTCCTTATAAGGTGGCCAATTCTATTTTTAAATAAGTCTAATTCTTAAATTTCCCTTATCTTCCATGTGTGTAGTGAGCTAAAATCTGCATTCTTGACTCATTGATAATAATATTTCTTTCAGTCCCAGGCCAAGTAAAAAATAATCCCTCATTGATGTGAAAACTAAAGAAATATTATTTATCATGGCTTTTTCTTTAGTCTAATCTAATTCATCATGGTACCAATTACAGTAAGCAATCAAAAGGCTTATTTATTCATCTTGTTATGAATTCCTACTGTTGCATTCATTTTTTTAAAAAATTATATTTTAGCTCATTTAAAATTTCAACAAGTGACACTATTTGCATTTTTTCTTTATCAAATCCATTTCCATTATTTAAAACATATTTTCAGATTATCACCGTGTAGGTAGTCCTCCAAACCCACCTGTACCTAGGTAATCTAATTAGAACTCAACCCATGACTCATGGAACCTCAGTCTCAAGAGGATAAAAATTTTGGGTGACCTGAAGGGCAAAGGAAATAAGTGTAGTACACATAAGTAAGCAGGTTACAACACATTCCTAACAATGATGCAAGAAATGCCCTTAAAGATGTTATTCTGATTCAGAGAAAGAACTGTGGGAGTAGAAACACAGAAAAAAAAACATATGATTTAATCACAGGGTTCAATGGGGATATGACTGGGGATTTTGACTTTAAATGATCACTCTATTGCAAATATGAATTGCAAATATGAAAATATGAAAATAATATGGAAATGGGATTTGAACAATTGCTTGTCAGCCCTGGGAGGGGGGAGGGAAGAGGGGTAGGAAAAATCATGAATCATGTAACCATGGGAAAATATTCTAAATAAATTAAATATTTTTAAAGATGTTATTCTGGAAATGTATCCTTGGAAGGGAAATGGGTTAACCATGTGATTATAGATAAATGGTCTAAGAACTATCCTGGTATCCATAGAATGTTCAAAAAAAAAACCAGATCAATTGAAATACTAAAATTCCTTTCTAATCCACAATATCCAAATGAGAGGCCACTTCTATAGGGTTAAGAATGTATCAGGATCAGGACCAACCAGGACCATATAGTAGGACACCACAAAAAGTGTCCACTTGCCCTAAAACATATCCCCAATGGCCAATAAAATACCACTCTCCACCTCTACTTGATAACCACTTCCAGGCTATATTTCCTTAGGTAACAATCACTCCTCTGATATTAAGGAAAAAGTATTCTATATTTAAAAACCTATATATTTTAAATGCCCATTATTTTACCTAGAAGAAAAATATAGCAGGTGTAGTCCTTTCCCATTACCACAGTGACATTAGTTTAATTTCTCCATATTTCTACTGACACAAGACCCTGAACATGAGCTATTACCCTTGATGGGATGCTCTGCTAGAAAGGGATATAGGCAGCTTATAGGCATCATGAGATCACCTGGGAGAGGAAGGGAAGGAAAGAAGGAGACAAGGACAGGAAAGGATGCTAGAGATAAACTTGACCTATTTGACAGCTTTGCCTGCGGCCAGCCCATAGTAAGGCCAAACAAAGAGAAGATAACTGGCCCACAAGGGAATTAAGTCATGACCTGTCCTCATTAGCACTCTGGCCTAACCTACTAAGCTGGGTTAAGGACCTACCTGAAATAAAAGTGCAAAATGTCACTTGGAAACACTGATAAACTGGTCTATAACAGTAGGAACTGGTTTCTGCAGGGCTTTTTGTTCCATGCCCTGCAAGTGCTTAATTAATATTTCATGTCCCCACAAATGAGCACCAAAATACATGCATGGAATTTTTAAAATTCCAAGGAGAGCATTGTTTCAGGTCCCACATTTTTCCACAGCTGCATGGTACTTAAGAAATAAATATATCAAGGTTTCTTCCCCTGCAATCCAAACAAATAAAACTTTATATACAGTAACTGTATATTTATGAACACATATATAAACACACATACATACATAGGATGGGAGACAGTTAGACCACATTATATAGAGAGCATGTGTTTTATATATATGTTATATCTAGCATATATGTGTGTTGTATACATATATATGAAACCATAAATGGTTAAAGATGGAAAGGCTTTAAAGATCATCTAGACCCAATCTCTCATTTTATAGACTAGGAATCCCTAGGAGCAATGAGTAACCATTGTTACCCCAGTAATAATGTTGGGCCAATGCATTATTATATAAGTGCCTTTGAGGGGAAAAATCTGTTTCAAGGGTCAAAGTAAGAGGTCAAAGTAACCTCTGAGAGTTGAATGAAATTTTTTAAAAAGTCACAGATGGAATGGGAATTGGAAAGTGCTGAAAAAATTCTATTTTGTTCTTGAACAAGTTGAAGTTCTTATCAACTGAGCAAGTCTTTTCCTCACTGAGCCCAATCCAATTTTTTTTCCATTCAGTTTTGCACTATCTGGAGTGCAAAGCAAGCTTTCTACACAGAGGGAAAGTCTTTAAATGAGTTAACCCAACTTACTTATTCCTGTAAATGAACACTTATCTAAGACTTCTGGGGAAATCCTGACTCAATAAAATATCCTGAGCTTAAAAAATTTTTCAAATGTAACCAAACAAGCCATATTTGGGAGTTGGTCACTAAAATGAACCTGAATCTGTTCCATCCCCCCATCATGCTTCCTAAAGCCATTCACATTTCTTAAGTCAGTACATAGAAAGATTGCACAAGGTACAGACTAATGACCTTGGAATAAAAAGAAGCTGAAGAAGCCAAGTGATGTACTGCTTTTGATTAGTGATCAGACAGACTACATGAAGAAATTATTTTTATTGCCAGAAATTTTTTTATCTGCAGCTTCCAATTCCTGATGATTTACCCTGCTTTAAGGGATACAAAGTAAAGATATCATCCTTTTTAAAACTTTATTCTTCTGCTGTCTGATTGAATCCTTTCCTATTGGGTTGATAGTATTTGCCTTAAAAACAATGGGTACAATATCAGTTATATCTCCTATCAAATAATATTTTTAATGTGAGATTTTGTATTCTTTTCTTATTCTAAAATCATGGTTAAACTTTAAAAACAGCACATTTTCACAGTGCCTGTGGTGGGGGAAAGAAGAATATTTGTATTCAAATATAAGGTAGATTTAAGAAGCAATGAGACAAATATCAGGGAAAAATTATCTATTGCCAACATTATTGCAAGAAAATACATTCCCCAATTATTTAGTTGCACTTAAAATACTCTTCCACTTTCTGCATCGCCTACCAATTCTGTCCTTGAAAAGAAATTCTATACTCTTTTAGTCTTAGCGGATGAAAATATGCTTTTTCTCCTTTAGAGAATCCCTGCTTTAATGAGTTTTGTCATGGGAGTTAATAATATTGTTAAATAGCAATATAATCATCTGGCATTAATTAATTAGCTCAGGAGAGGTCCAATTCATGTAGGTCTTAAATGTACTTCTAGCTTCCTTCACAATCTCCCACCCAGAAAATTTTCTTTTATGAAATCCTTGTTTAAGATGTTGTTTTTCCCTAGCTATCAAAACTCAAGTCAGCATGTTTCAATCACAGGCTTTGAATTTACAGAAAGACAGAAGCTCATTTTCAACAAGTTAAAGCAAACCTGTCTCTGGTTAATGGAGTACTGAAAAGTCCTTGAAATAAAAAATGAATGAAAATGACTTTTTTTTAACCCTATTAGTTTCTTCTCTCTTTAAAATATAGTTCATTCTCCTAAATTCTCGTTAATATTATACTAGTAATGGACTTGGAGTATCTTTTGGAAAGACAAGCAAGTCTAAGTAAAGTAATTTTTCCCCCTTTTTTATAAAGTACAACAACCCTATTGAACATTTTCTCATATTAGTTTGCCCCACAGGATTTGACCGAACATGCTAAAGAAATAGTTATAAAGTTTTAAGATTTTAGACATTCTGGAAGGCAGCAATAGAGAAGGAATACAGATGTCATTTTTTTTAAATCATTACCAATTCTCAGATTCCTCAAAACTTTTTGAAACTTCCTAACTCATTTTCAACTTACTGGAAATATCCATTTCTATATTAGCAATCTGTTCCTCAAAAACAGTTGCAGGGGCAACTGGGTGGCTCAATGGTTTGAAAGCCAGGCCTGGAGACAGGAGGTCCTAGGTTCAAGTCTGGCCTCAGACACTTCCTGTGTGATCCTGAGCAAGTCACTTAACTCCCATTGCCTAGCCCTTACTGCTCCTCTGCCCTAGAACCAACACATAGTATTGATTCTATGACGGAAGACAAGGGTTTAAAAAAAAAAAAAAGTTGTAGTACAGAAAACCATGAGCTTCTCAGCCTTAATATTTGCCATGCTACAACCAAAGATACAAAATGCAATATCCATGATTCTCTCCATAGTTCTACCTTTTTAATGAATGCTATCTCATTTCTTGAGATCACAGAATGGAAATAACATCTGGTAGACAGCAAATCTCTCTCTCTCTCTCTCTCTCTCTCTCTCTCTCTCTCTCTCTCTCTCTCTCTCTCTCTCTCT
>NC_058130.1:518776197-518787725 GCF_016433145.1 Gracilinanus agilis | reverse complement strand
GAGAGAGAGAGAGAGAGAGAGAGAGAGAGAGAGAGAGAGAGCAGAGTTCTTAGTAAAAGAGGTATCCCCTCCAAAAATTTTTTGAAGAAAATAACCTTTAAAAATAGAATTGGCTAAATATTAAAAGAGGCACAAAAATCCACTGAAGAGAACTCATCAAATAAAAGAATTGAAGAACAAAAGATTAAGACTCTCAAGAAGAGGTTTGAAATTTTTTTTAGTTAAAAAAAAACTCAAGGAAATCAATGAAAAAAAAAAATCTGGAAGTGGCCTAGTAGTACCAGATGTCAAAAAGTTGTATTCATCAAAACAATTTGGTACTGGTTAAGAAATAGAGAATTAGATCAGTGGAATAGATTACCTACTGACATATAGAACCAAAAAGCCATAGTCACTTAGTAGTGTTTGATAAACCCAAAGATCAAAGCTTTGGGAACAAGAAATCACTATTTGGCAAAAACTGTTGGGAAAACTGTAAAAAAGTGTAGCATAGTCTAGGTAGAGACCAATATCTCACACTACATACAAAGGAAGAGTCAAAATGGGTACATGATTTATACATAAAAATGCTCTACCATAAACAAATTAGGATAGCATAGAATATTTTACTGGTCAAATTTTGCATAAGGGAAACAGTCATGACCAAACAAGAAATAGAGAGCATTATAGAATACACAATAGATCAATGATTCCCAAAGTGGGTGCCACCGCCCCTTGGTGGGTGTTGCAGCAATCCAGGGGAGTGGTGATGGCCACAGGTGCATTTATCTTTCCTAATAATCGCTATTAAAATTTAAAAAAAATTAATTTCCAGGGGGCTAAGTAATATTTTTTCTGGAAAGGGGGCAGTAGGCCAAAAAAGTCTGGGAACCACTGCAATAGATAATTTTGATTATATTAAAATTTAAAAGGGTTTTCACAAATAAAACCAATACAACCAAAATTTAAAAAGCAGCAGAAAGTTGGGGGGAAAGTTTTATTATAGCAAGTATCTCTGATAAAGGTCTTATTTTTCAAATACATAGAGAACTAAGTCAAATGTGTAAGACTATGTCATTTCTCAATTGATAAGTGATCAAAGGATATGAAGATTTCAAATATAGAAATAAAGGTTATCTATAGTCACATGGAAAAAAAAGTCACTTTTTCTGGTTAAAAACCTTACTTTCTCTCTTAGAATCAATAGTAAGTATTGGTTCCAAAACTGGTAGGCAATAAGGGTTAACAGGGTCACACACACACACACACACACACACACACACACACACACACACACACACACACACAGAGCTAGGACGTTTCTGAGGTCATATTTGAACCCAAGACCTCCCATTCTCTAAGCCTGGCTGTCTATCTGCTATGCCACCTAGTTGCTCCTCTAAATCACTCTTGATTAGAGAAATGTAAATTAAAAGAACTCTTGAGATACTACTTCATACCTATCAGATTGTCTAACATTACAGGAAAGGAAAGTTAGAAATGTTGGGGCAGAGAGGAATTGAGACACTAATGCACTATTGGTGAAATTGTGAACTGGTCTAACCATTCTGGAGAGCAATTTGCAACTGTGCCCAAAAAGCTTTAAAACTGTCCCTATTCACTGATCCTCCAATATCACTATATCCCAAAGAGATTTTTTAAAAGGAGGAAATGATGTCTTTGTACAAAAATATTTATAGCAGCTTTTTTTGTGGTGACAAAGAATTGAAAATTATGAGGATGTCCATCAACTAGGAAATGTCTGAACAAGTTGTAGTATATTCTTATAATGGTATAAGCAATGATGAGAAGGATGATTTCAGAAAAACCTGGAAAGACCTACATGAATTGATATAAAGTCTATGTACAGGGGCAGCTGGGTAGCTCAGTGGAGTGAGAGCCAGGCCTAGAGACAGGAGGTCCCAGGTTCAAACCCTGCCTCAGACACTTCCCAGCTGTGTGACCCTGGGCAAGTCACTTGACCCCCATTGCCCACCCTTACCACTCTTCCACCTATGAGACAATACACCGAAGTACAAGGGTTTAAAAAAAAAAAAAAGTCTATGTACAGAACAAGAACATTCAACACAGTAACAGCAATGTTGTATAATGAACAACTGTGAATGACAGCCATTCTTAGCAATTGTAACCTAAGACAACCTCTAAGGACTCATAATGAAAAATGTCAGCTGCCTCCAGAAAAAGAACTAATTGGGAGTCTTGATGCAGATCAAAACATACTATATTTCATTTTCTTTCATTCATTTTGCTTGTTCTAGTTCTCTTCCACAAAATGACTATTATGGGGGAAAAAAAGGTTTTACAAAGATGCACATGCAAAATCTATACCAAATTGTTTGCTGTCTCAGGGAGGGTATCGACAGGAGAGAATTTGGCTCAAAAAAATTAAAAAAGAACCTGAAGGTTAAAATTGTTTTTACACATGAGGGAAAAAATATTTTTAAAAATTAGAATTGCCCAAGTGAAAGCTAATGATTCTATGAGCCTTCAAGAAAGAACAAAACAAGAGTCCGAATAATGAAAAAATAGAAGAAAACATGGCATATCTCATCAGAAAAAAAAAAGCTGACTTGGAAAAAAGATCCGGGAGAGATAATTAAAAAATTATTGGACTATCTTAAAGCCATGATTTTTTAAAAAGAGCCTAGATATCATATTTTAGGAAATAGCCTGATAAGCTAAAATGATAGGGTAAAATGGAAATTGAAAGAATCCACATATCACCACCCGAGATTCCAAAATGAAAATTTCCAGGAATATTATAGCCAAGTTCCAGAGCTCCCAGGCCAAGGAGAAAATACTGGAAGCAGTCAGAAAGAAACAATTCAAATACCACAGAGCAACAGACAAGATCATACAAGATTTAGCAATTTCCACATCAGACAGCTTGGAATGATATTCTAGAAGGCAAAGGAGCTAGTTTACAACCAAGAATATAATCTCTCACAGGAGAAAAAAAATGTTTATTTAATTAAATAGATTTCCCCACATTACCGATAAAAAAGACCAGAGCTGAATAGAAAATCTGACATTAAAGACCAGGGTTGAATAGAAAATCTGACATTAATATAAGACTCAGGGAAGCATAAAAAAGGTAAACATGAAAGACTAATCATATAAGGGACACAATAAATTTAAATTTTGAGATTCACTGAGAGAAGGAAAGAGGTAAAATGAAGAATTTTTTCTCACATAAAAGAGGTGCACAGGGAAAAGCTTTTACAGTAGAGTTTGGAGGGGAAAATAGACAATATTTGAACCTCATTCTCATCAGAATTAATTCTGAGGAAGGAATATATATATACACTCAGTTTGTGTATAGAAATGTAACTTGTGCAAAGGAGAGATAAGAAGAGGAAAGATGAATTAAGAGTGGCAGTAGTTAGAAGAAAAATACTTTTGAATTAATTTGGTCAAGATTAAAAGGAAAGCAATAAATTGGGGGGGAATTTATGATACTTTCTCATATTGAGGTCTCATATTTGAAATACAGAGAATTTTGACAAATACATAAGAATATGAGCCATTCTCCAATTGATAAATGGTCAAAAGAAATGAACAGTTTTGGGGTGAAGAAATCAAAGTTATGGGAGCAGTTAGGTGGCTCAGTGGATTGAGAGTCAGGCCCAGAGATGGGAGGTTCTGAGTTCAAATGTGACCTCAGACACTTACTAGCTGTGTGAACCTGGGCAAGTCACTTAACCCCCATTGCCTACCCTTACCACTCTTCTGCCTTAGAATCAATACACAATACAGTATTGATTCTAAGATGGAAGGCAGGGGTTTAAAAAAATAAAATTTATACAATAAAGAAAAAGAAATCAAAGTTATAACTATATAAAAAATTATCTAAATCATTAGTGATTAGAGAAATGCTAATCAAAACAATTCAGATATCTCATACCTATGAGATTGACAAAAATGAAAAGGGCAACAAAAAAGTAACAAAAGTTGGAGGGAGTGTGGAAAAATGTGGACATTAATATACTGTTAGTGGAACTGATTCAACCACTTTGGAGAGCAATATGGAATTAGGCTCACAGTTTTAAAACTGAATTCCTCTTGACCCATCACTAGCACTATTAGGTTTATTTCCTATGGTAATCAAAGAAAATGGAAAAGAAACTATATGCTCTGTTTGTAGTGGCAAAGAACTGGAAATTTAAAGAATGCCCATCAGTTGGGGAATAGCTAAACAAGTCGTGGCATATGATTGTGATGGAATACTACAATGCTGAAAGAAATGACAAGCAAGTCAATTAGGAAAACATGGAAAGACCCACATAGAATTATTAAGAGTGAAAAACACAGAATGAAAAGAGTATTACATATAGCGACATTGTATGAAAAATAACTTGTATATATCCACCTCCAGAAAGAACTGATAAAAAAGAAATGACATGGTTTTCTATATAAAAATAGCTTTTTTTCCCCCAAGTAATGCCTCCTCTAATAGGGGGTAGGGAGGGAGTTAACTGGATATTTAAATGTAACAACCAAAAAAATTTTAAGAGTTTTTTTTTTTTTAAAACCCTTAACTTCCGTGTATTGGCTCCTAGGTGGAAGAGTGGTAAGGGTGGGCAATGGGGGTCAAGTGACTTGCCCAGGGTCACACAGCTGGGAAGTGGCTGAGGTCGGGTTTGAACCTAGGACCTCCCACCTCTAGGCCTGACTCTCAATCCACTGAGCCACCCAGCTGCCCCTTAAGAGGCTTTTTAAAGAAAGGTCAGGGTAAAAAGGGAAGAAACAGAAGAAAGTGAGGTAGAACGAAATACACAGTAATCACAACAGTGAATGTGAGTGGGATAAGCACACCAGTAAAATGAAGCAGATAGCAGAATGAATTAGAACACATTTACAAGGGACTAGTTAAAACAGAAAACCATAAGTAGTAAATGGGCTGGGGCAGAATTGAATATGCTTTAGCTGAAGTAAAAAAGGCAGGAGTAGCAATCATGATCTCTGACAAAACAAAAGCAAAAAATAGACCTAGTGAAACTACATTATGCTGAAAGGTACCATAAATAATGAATATTAAAAAACTCTTACAGCAAGTTTTAACTCATAAAGGACGCATTTCTCAAATATATACAGAGCACAGAACTGAGGTAAATTTATAAGAACCATTCTCCAATTGATAAATGGTGAAAGGATGCAAAAACAGTGAGTTTTTAGAACAAAGCTATCTATATTCATTAAAAAAAATCTTCCAAATCACTGTTTATTAGAAAAAAGAAAAACAAATCTGAGGTAGCACCTTACACCTATCTGAAATGACAAATACTGGAAGGGATGAAGAAAACCAGGTTCACTGATGAACCATTGATGGAATAGTGAACTAGTTCAACTATTCTGAAGGAAATTTTGAAGTTGGCCCAAAGAGCTATAAAACTGTGCATACCCTTTGAGTCAGAAATACTTCTACTTCATCTATATCCCAAAAATCAAATAAAAAAAGAATCTATAAGTATCAAAATATTTATAGCAACTTTTTGTGATGGTCAAGAATTGGAAACTAAGGGAATGCTCATCATTCAGGAAATGGCTGAACAAGTTGTGATGTACTATTATGCTGTAAAAAATGACAAGAGGAGTAGTTTCAGAAAAACATGGCACGATCGATATGAAATGATGCAGATCATTGTGCACAGTAATGGCAATGTTGTAATGGGAAAGACTTGGCTTCTCTGATCAATATAATGATCCAAGACAATTTCAGAGAGTTCATGATGAAAAAAATGATAGCCCACTTAAGAGAACTAATGAACTGAGTGCAAACTGAAATATAATTTTCACTTTATGAAATATGGCTAATTTTGAAACATTTTGCATGATTTCATATGTATTATCAATATCTTATTGCTTGCCTTCTCAAATGGGTGAGGGACAAACGGGAAGGAGAGAACTTGGAGCTTAAAAGTTTAAAACAATACTAAAAAAAATTTAAATCTTAAATTTCCTTATCCAGCCATAATCTTATTTTTCTCTCTCTCTGCCTTCCTATACCAAGCTGTACTCTTATATTCCTACCATAACCTCCAACCCTTTGACCCCTCGGTTCTCTCTCATCTTTGCTTTAGTCACTCCTCCTTTCCCCATTGACTTATTGAACCAGTACAACTCTACAGCCCTCTTCTCTCAAGTCCGTAGCCTTATTATTGGCAATTAAGCCCTGCCATGCTTAGTTAGCCTTGAATCATTCCATCCATCTACTGCCTTCACTTGTACACATGCATGTTGAGTGAAAGGAGAGAAAAGCAATCATTATGACTGGTCCACTAAAAATGTTTCTCAACCTTAACTGGGCCCTCATTACTGTTAAGCAATTCCTCTATACCTTCTTTATACTTATATACAGATGGTACACACACACACACTGTACTCATCCTAGCTTCCACAGAAACTCCCAAAACCTTTTTATCTCTCCAGATACTCACATCTAATTTCCACTTACTCGTACAAATCCATCCCTTCCAGTATTTGAGGGCACCACAATTCTTCTAGTCATCCAGATTCACAACAAAGTAACTGTCCACTCTTCACTCTGACTTCCCCATCTACTTTAACACAATTCTTAAACATGCCCTCTTTCCTAGTCATACCACAGGCATCTTAGTTCAAGTCCTCATTATCTCTCTCATCTTTGCTATTTTGTCACTTAAAAGAGTTTTCCATATATCTAATCTCTTCCCCTTTCTCCAATCCATCCTATAGTTTCCAAATAAGTTTTTCTAAAGGACCTGCCTGACCAATGTCCTTTCCTTGTTTCAGAACATTCAGCAGCTTCCTACTGCTTATAGGATAAAAGTGAATTTAAAGTTTTCAGTCTACTTTGCCAAACTGCCTCCTTGATGGTCCCTGTACAAAACATTCCCCCTTCCATTTCCTATAAAGAGGCTATTCCCCATACCTAGTGTATTTAGCCTCAGACCTTGTTCAGAAATCCCTTTCAACTCAAGTGCCTCCTTCTTTAAAAGACCTCCAGTTCAGACCCTTCTATAGCCTACATTTGTGAATAAGTTATATTTCCTCAAACACAAGCTCCTTAAGCAAAGGCAATGTTCTCACTTTTGTGGTTCTATCTCTTGGACCCTAGGATAATGTCTAGGCACTTGAGAGATGCATAAAAATTGGAGGTACAAGGCTTTTTCCTTATATTTGTAAGTGCTTTATTATTCATTAATAGCATCTATCATGGTGCATAATCATGGAAATTACACCTACCTATGAATCATGAACCCAGTGTATATCTTGGCTCTTTTAACACCAAGTAGGTTTACAATTGTAGGGTACCTCATTATGTTAGTCATGCTCACTATGTAAGCATACAGCGTCCTCTACTATAAAATGTTCTATCTTATTTAACTCTAAAATTATATGACTTAATTATATGATGCACCTCTTCCATTTACAGATCATACAATCACAGATTTAAAATGGATGGAAGACTTTGGAGGTCATCTAGTCTTACCCCTTCATTTTACAGATAAGAAAACTTAGTCCCAAACAGATTATATGACTTGCTCAAAATTGCAGTGACTAGAAGGTTAAGTTTGAGCCCAGGACTTTAAAATTTAAGTCTAACATTCTTTTCACTAAACCAAAATGCCTCTTCTAAAATTCCACTTAAGTATCATTTGTACCCTACTGTCTCTTACAATCGTAACCCTAGTGTCCCTTACAATCGTAATAAACCATTTCATTATGAACATGAAAAGATTGTTAAGCACAAACCACAAAAAAATTTTATTTATTACAATCCTATCTTTATTAACAAATGCAAAAGACCTCACTTTAATTTTAATATTGTATTTCTAAGTCTTTATTTAAAGGCATTAATAAATTTGCAAATTTAAAATGAATGCACCTTTAAAAACAAAAGATCATTTCAAGGACAAACATTAAACATCAAGTAATCTTGCTTATCTATTTATTGTCCATCTTATCAAGTATACAACAGAATGAAATGCAAAGAAAAATAAGTCAAGTCTTCACATGCATCCTAAAAGAAAGCTTTTTTCTTAAGGAGGTGAATCATTAAAATTAACACCTTTGTACTTTTAATTATTGGCTGCAGGTTCCAAAAGAAAGATAAAGGAACAAAATGTAAATTCCCCAGATCTTTTAGAAAATAGTTGAGCAACTGAAGTTAAGATGAAATTTTACCAGAAAGAAAATATCCAAATCAAAAGACAAATGCTTAGTAGTTTAATATTTCAAAATTTACTCTAATACTACAATATATAAAAACTTCTAAATGCAATTGCCTTATTAAAAAAAAAACTTCAAGTGTTATTCCAGTAAATATAATTTACTAGAATATTACTTTCCAATAACAGTTAAATAGTTTATTTAATTTTATAGAAGAATGTGTAGATCTATATTTCCTCAGAGATACAAAATACAGACCTTTTGGGAAATAACCTTTTAACTATTACTAAGACCCTCTTATTTATAACAAGTGAAGCTAGTGAAGTAGGCAAGTGAAACTTAAAACACTCTACATACCTAATTTTAGATTGTGTACAGTAGAGCTAAATTTGTGGATTTATGTGTTACTACTATTTGAATCTTCAGAGACAGATAATAAACCCGTTATACCATGTTCATATTGGCTAGTTTCCTTGAGCAAATACAATCAGTACATATTTTAACTGTGGTGGTGATGCTGGTGGTAATAACAGGGCAATGTACTGTGTTTCATTATTTAAAAATATAATTGATGTAATACTATTATTTCAGTAGTAATTACATGCAAGTTATCTTGCTAAGGAATGACTTCCATTGGGCCCAATATAAAAAAAATATATATTTCTGTTCATAATGGCTTTTATAACATACTTTACTAAATTTTCTAATTTTTCACTGATATGCTTACAACTAAGATTCAAATATTAGACAGGCTTCTTATAAAAAGCAATCCATCAAGCTAAGGTGAAAACAGCAATAATTTCCCCAAACCAATAAAAAGCATAAAAGGAAAGGATTCTAAATGAGCACATAGTAGGTCCCAAATTATCCTACAAATCTTAAACAAAAATTGCACACGTACACAGACAAAAGCAAAAACAAAAAACAAATGTATTAAGATCTCTGTGAAAATTGTTTTACATTAGAAAGTTGTGTCCAGAAGCATATATACGCCCATATAGCCCTACCTTGTAAAAGGAAAAATACTCAGAAGTTTAAATTCCACTTACTAAAGTGCATCTGCTTAACAAACCTAAAAGGCCCTGCTAATACAATGATCCAAGGAAGAATAGCTAATGTTTATTCATTTCCTATTCTATTAAAATATCGAATGTAGAACATGACTTTTTTTTTACCAAATGTGACAATTATTACCATGAGCTATAAAAGAACTCAATATGCAGTCTTTTAAAGCTCCCAAGAATCAGATATTCTCATTATTTATAAATACTGAAACTGTAGCATATTCATACAAACTAAGAGCTACATTAACAATATATCTGCTTTAATATTAGCATGATGTTCCCTAAGTTGTCTCTATGAGAGAAAACAGTAATTTCCCACCCCTTAGGTCTTTTGGCAGTAGCTACAAATGTAAAAGTAGCAGAACTGTCTGATCACCAGAGACATTGAATTTTTATTAAAGCCAACTTTTTCAGTATTTGTACTCGGTTATTGCACTTATGTATTACCCGGAATACATCTATAACAACCCAGCAATAATGATTGCAACAGAAGTATAGTAAATAAGTCTACAAAGAGTTTGATGTCATTATTAGAAGTAGGTCTTCATTTTTTAAAATTCTTCCTAGAAAAAATGCCAACAATAGCTTTTTGAACCAGAATACATGAACAAATTATTACTTAACCAGATATAAAATTTCATCTACCCTTCACCCAATACAAATCTGTTAGGTTTAAAAAAAAAGGGGGGGGTTGGTTTTCTTTACCCATGCACAAAGTCTTGATTAGTTTGGGGTATCTCTCTGGGTTAAAATAGCATTTTTTCAAAATGTAAAGAAAAATAGATTTTATAAAAGGGACTTTTGTTAAATCTAAGTCTTCCTTATTTTAAGACAGAAATTGGCTATGGTTTTCATTGTAATTCTGTCTTACTGGAAGACACAATTGTGTATATTGATTCATTTCTTAACAAATGCTACATTTAAAAAAAAGGAATTATTACTAGGTATCTTTTCTACTTCACATGAGTTATTTATCTCTAAAATATGTCAAATAGGCTTTTAAAGACTCTGGCAGGGGTAATCGCATGATTTTCTCTCTCAATAGATTTTGAGGGGGTTCCTCTGGCTTCAAGGCTTCACCCTGGTCTTTCTCTTCCTCTTCTTTGTGGTCTTCTTCCATTTTTTCATCATCCTCACTGTCTAGAGGCTGAGGGATAAGTTGATTGCCCACAAACACATATGTGTTGATTCTTTGTTTAACTCTCTTCCTTTTTCTTTTGGGAGGAACCCTCTGAGAAATACCCTTGGCTTGCATCTCATCATTTATGAAGTTTCTAAGTGTACGTCGAATATAAATCCGAGCCAAGTCTTGAAGGTTCCTGACAGCACAAGGAGCTAAAGAAAAAAATAAAAGGTTAAAAATAATTCCAGAAATAATCTTTAAAAGTCTATCTCTTGGGGGAAAAAATGTAAAAAGTTTATCTCATACATCAGTAAATTCCAACCAGATAATAAACTTAAAAGTTTTTTTAAAGGAACTAAAAAAATAGAAGTGAAATAAGGTATTTATCAATTGCAGAGTTGTAATTTTTTCCACTAAATAGAAGAAATTACTTAACACAAGATAGTTGTTCTTGATTCTATTAAAAGTTGACAAATATAATCATTCATATTTTGAAATTTGTAAAGGGTTTTATAATACACCAACTCATTTGAGCCTTACAGCAGTTTTTTGAGGTGGGTGTTGCAAATATTTCTACTTCACAAATTAGGAAACAGATTCAGAGGGAATAAGTGATTTGTCAAGAGTCACAAAGCTAAAGTCAGAGAAATGATTTGAGCCTATATCTCCAACTCTAGCACTCTATCTACTTACTTCAAGATGCTCTTTAATTTTCTAAATTAAAAAACCAACAACTGGGAGAGAACATTTATGGTATTATATGGGATGTTAAACACTTATGAAAGGTCCATAATAAAGTGGTTATGAACAATTGTCATAAGAAGACACAAAATGATAAGGCTCACTGATAATCAAAGAAATACCAATTAACTTTAGGTATCACCAAAATACAATTTAGCAAAAAAAATAATTAAAAGCAAAAATCAATGTTGAAGGATGGAAAAATAATTATACTCATTCTTTGCAAAAAGAATTATAAATCAATTGTGAGTAAATTATAAATTGATAAAAAATTATTTTTGGACAATAATCTGGCAATAAGCATTAAGTTTTAAAAATATATAACCTTTTCGTGTGACCCTGAGCAAGTCACTTGACCCCCATTGCCTACCCTTACCACTCTTCTGCCTTGGAGCCAATACACAGTATTGACTCCAAGACGGAAGGTAAGGGTTTAAAAAATAAATAAA